>NC_143263.1:78703347-79003451 GCF_984573655.1 Nuphar pumila | reverse complement strand
ATACAAAGGGTTACAAGGTTGATAGGTTGTTGTAAGTCACGCAGAGCTTTCGGTAAGCTATTACAAGGTAAAACTGTGTAAAAAGTTTTGAGCCTAACAGTGCGGCACACAACTTACCTTAAGTGAAAAGCTATGCAAGCCTAGTGGAAGCGGATTTGAGGCAGTGCATATCATATGCATGCTTAGCATAGTCAAACGAGTCGATAGAGCGGAGCAATGTCAAAGTCTTTGTCATACAAGTGTTCAAGCCAATGAGGGATGGGTGTGTCGCCTTTTTGTGACGAGCGCACGAGCCGATAAGGGTCGATAAAGCCAACTATGTGTCTGAATAAACATCATGGACATTAGAGTGAGCATCGAGTTCCTGAGATGTGCTGAATGGGAGGCATATTGTATTTTAGTACATGTGCGTCCCATGGAGTGTAGCATGCATCCTACGAGTAACCTCCTATTGCGATGGAGAAGACTTTTCGGCCATCAACCTAAGCTAGTTGTTAGTATGACATAGTGAAACTCTCTAGCCAAGAAAAATCATCATTGCTCGATATGCACTCGTCAAGCCCCTCGCAAGGGTGCAAGGTTGAGCGGCAAGGCAGATGACAAAACAGACCCTGCTCATGCTTGAGATACCCATGAAAAAATTGCATATTCATGAGCACCCATGTGCACTTCGATGTGTTATTCACGAGACATAGAGGTTGCCCACTCCAGACCACATAGTGGTGCATCAATGTAAGTTAAGAAGAAAGTTCTCTATATAGGTGTTATAGGCGTTGACCCCCACCAATAGGAGGAACCTTAATATCTCTTGAAAACGTACTGCTTTTGTTTTCAATGGAGTTACCAAACATAAACTTCGTATTTTGCTGAAATGACCATACTAAAGTCTTTCCACATATGAACGTATCAATGAGATTTGGATATTGGCTCAGTTATTCTCAATGTGCATGGAGATACACGGCTCTGAAGTTTGAACGAGCTTGTATGGGCACCGACGTGGCACCTCCAGATGAAGTAGCTCTTTTATGTGTTATGACTTCATAGACATGTTTCCCATATATGATTGTGTGAGAATACTTGACTGGGACACATGGATGTCTTCCATTTATGGGCTTAAAGTTGAGATGGGTCACGGGTGGCGAAGCACCCTCGAAACATGACACATAACAGCGGGTGGCCGGAGAGACTCTTGTGGCCCAAAGCATGGAGCTAAGGAGATGCTCTTAAGATATAGCGTGCACACTAAGGCTTGGTTGTTGAGTTTTTTACGAGCGATGTAGTGTTGCTTCTTGCCGCCACCGCATGCCAAGGCAAAGACATAGGCTTTTCATTTAGCAACGTGCAAGACACCATGGACCCTATAGCACGGTACACACGTGTTGCTTTCAGCCAGTGACCAATAAAGTTTGGCACAAACAACTGGTCTTATGTCCAATAGTTGCATGCCCACTGCCTTATTCAAAAATAGCAAATGAGGGATATAAAAGTACCCTGAAAGTGCATCAACCAATGGAACTTTTCTTTTCATTTGCACATGTTCCATTCAGGACAGACCAGGGCAACTTGACCACGTACTTAATAATATTATTAACAATAACCTAGAAAAAGCTGACTAACTTTTCAGTATTTACAAAAAATCCACCTAATAGTTTACTTATTATATTTAATTGCCTCTTTTATAATTTATTATAATTTTTTTAAAGACACACTTGGCCTTAACTTCACCTTTGTTTAATCACATAAGTGGCTAAAATGCCCTGATTATTGGTTTGTTTAACAGAAGACCAAAGATGACATAAGATAAGGTTAAAAATGTCATTTCATACCTCAGGTGGCCATTTTAAAATGCATTCAGATAAAGTAGATAGTTAGATGTACTAATCCAAACTTTTGGTGGCTATTTGCTCCTATCAAACAAGTTGGGCAGCTTTTTGTAAACTATTCTTCTTAACATAATTCAATACTCCTCCCATCAACTTGCACATCAACCAGATCCTGATTCAGATCAAATTTATACACAACCCCAACAGCCAAAACTGGATAGTAGCCACCATGATTTCAGTTGTATGACAAAGGATCAGGGTGGCTCAATAGGAGTTTTTTTATCGTTTTACGAAATATTTTTCTTTTAAATGAACACGTATTTAAATACTGCATCTATTTTAGCACTTCTTTTTCAAGTGTTGAATAACAGAAAAATCTCACCAAACCATTATAGGATATGGTCACAGATCTTAGCTGGAAGGCTGACTCCAGATTCCAGAATTGCTTTCAAACTGTATTTTCAGACGATTTACCTCGGACCCAGCCAAAACAAATGTGCTTGTGAAAAGTGGACAAAAACAGGCTACAAATTTTGTATTGTATTCTTGGACCACTTTTTTCATTTAACAAAAATTCCAATAGGGGGTTTCACGATGATTAGAACTGCATCTTAAGTACCACATCTGGACATCAAGTTTCATGCGTGAACAGATGAAATTGAAAAAGGAAAAAAGCAATCACAAGCTTGAGTTTTGGGGTAAATGGAACCTTGCTGAATCATATGCAATTATAAGCACTTCATGAGATGGCATATTCAAACATTTTGATGATAAAGCAATATGAGCATATGACTACATTCGTGCACAGGCTGAGCAGGATGATCATTCTATTTGCTGGGGAAATCAGGACAGATAATTTACAATGCCATCGCTCAGGCTCAAAATTGTCACACTTTGAGAACACACCTGTAATGCGCTTACTCTGGCCTCAATTGAGCAGGAGAACATGAACTGCCTCAAATAGTCATGTTGGATTGGTACCTTCATCGAGCCAAAATTTCAAACAGGCCATGCTCGCACTGTATAACAAACAGGTTTACATGTGCACTTGCAATAGAGAAACCTAAAATGCTACTGAACTTGAATAGATAGCACGATTTTCATTCTCCTAGCTGGACAGGAAAGATCACATGGCTGCTCTATCCTGTCCTCTTTTCATGGGTGTGCTGAAAAGAACAAATTTCCACATGCCAATGGTTTCACAGTATATGCTGCAAATCAGCATCTTGTCTGGCCAGCTCAAGCAACATAGGATCATCAAAGAATTTGTTGATGCTCACATCTTCACTCATACCCTGCAACAAATTCAAGTTGCTTCAGTTTAAGATCAACGCAGTGAAGGTCATTAAAATTGCCCATGTATTCATAAATATGCATCTTCCTTTTATGCATGCAGTACTCATCAGTACCAAAGAGAAAATACAAGGTTCGCCATCATCCAGCGCAAACACTGTCCAGCACCAGTGTTTTGTACATGTCTATGCACTTGTAGATATACATTTATACTGCATACCTTTCTACGCCTTGTCTTCACCATGAACTCACGAGCCAAGTGTTGAACTGGTGCAGGCTCTAGAGGTCGCAGGACAACAGATTTATCTAATGGATCACCAGGAACTATAGCCCAATGATCAAAGACTGACATGCAAAAGGCCTGCCCCTGTGTGTGATACCTCAGATCCGTCTCAAAACCAAAGGATTCGATCACGGGCAAAAAGGCCTGCAAGTTTAAATAAGCAGCTCCAGATTGTTACTCATCAAGATCATATCAAGTGCTTTCCCTATCTTTTTACCCACAAACATTTTAAAGATTGAAAAAAAATATAATGGTTCCAATCATGTCAACGTAACATACCAAAGTGAACCTCAACACCAAGTCATTTAACATTAATGCCCAATAGGGGGGTTTAATACATTGTATTGATTCAGATGATCCCACCTATACTAGTATACCAAATATATTATAGACGTCATGGTCATACACAAGATGGCTATTATGGGCCTAATCTTTTCAGTGATTCAATAAATGGAAGTATCAAACATGATGAGATACAGCTTTTATGGGCTTTAGTGACCTTGAGAAAAAGCATAATAAGAAAAGATCTAGATGGCCCACTGATCATGCCACCTATACACTCCTAAGACAACACCTGGGTTACAATATAGTGCAAAAAATAATAATAATGATGCCTAGTGCTTGAGTGACACCACACAGAACTGTCATGATCCATATATATTTTGGGAGCATTAGTATACAGTGCATTTACTAAGACTTAAAATTCATCCATGAGAACATGCAAAGTTGGATGAGATCATAATATGATATTATCATGGTCAACTTACTACTCAAGATGCTATCCATGAGAACATGCAAAGTTGGATGAGAACATAATATGATATTATCATGGTCAACTTACCACTCAAGATGCTATCCATGAGAACATGCAAAGTTGGTTGAGATCATAATATGTTAATATCATGGTCGACTTACTACTCAAGATGCTATTTTACACAAACAATTTGTTTTGTATACCTGAGAGAAAGACATTGGCAGTGCAGAGTGAACCAATATAACTCAAACATAATTTATGCTATGATCAATAATAGTTTGGGGCATTTCCAGTACTGACAATTCAAATCACTTCTCTCAGATGTGATCAGGTTTTTTTTAATGGAACTTTAATGATACAATTGTTACCAGAAGCCTGTTTCCTCGAAAGTCACTTTGAGAGCTGAAGTCAGGCCTTTCTAAACTCATGTCATGGGATGCATGCTTACAAAAACATGCGATGATTTCATGGCATCGCAATTGCATTTTCATCAGAATACAACATATTTCAATAATTAAAGAAACTGTGATTCTTATAGAAAGGCAACTATAACTACCCAATATTAATTAAATTTCGGTCCTCTCAAAAAGAAAATCCAGTGATGAATGACAACCTATTTTTATATTTTTAACAAAAATACATATTCATCTGTATCATTATAAGAATGTGCACAGCTACATGCTCTATCATAGATTTTTACACAAGAGTTGATTTGTTATTCCTACTTACTCTCGTTTATGGTATTAGTGTGAGATTAAGCACATGCCAATCTATGTTTTTGTATTAATATGCATACAGTAGATTCTTTTTTTCACTTCCCACCACGCTTCTTAACTCCACTTCCCTCTCTAGCGATCTTTACAAACCATTGGCATCAATCTAGTATCTCCATAGAGTCATGTCACCCACTTTTTATGGAAGTCAAAACTGAATAAACGAAATTGCAAGAGGATAACTGCAGGTAACAGATAATCTAATTTGTCATAGTCAACTCTAGCCAACCTACATGGTCCATGTCAGCACGAGAGAGAGAGAGGGGGGGAGAGATGACACTATACTGTACCTTAACAATATAAGCAGGGGTCCCTGGCTTTGGAACATCAGCAGTTACATGTCCCCGTCTCCGTGACAACACCGTGTAAATTGCAGAAACGCAATCTATAGGAGTTTGGATCTGATGGCCCAAAAAAACACGACGAAAAAAATAGTTATAAGTAGAAAGCAAAATATCAAGCTACAAGAGAGTTCAGTAATCCTCCCGGAACATTTACATCAACCCTTACCTCTACATAGTACACAGGTTCCATCAGGCGTGGAGTTGCCATGAGAAAAGCTGAATATGCCACTCGCCTAGCTGTAGGAATCATCTGACCACCACCCCTGTGCAAAGGCTCTGATGCAATATTTGCATCCAGAATTTTAAATTTAACATTTCGAATGGGTTCATCACAAAGTGGTCCCTCACGAGCACCCCATTGAAACCTACAGGACATTGATGCAAATAAACAACTATGTAAACAAACATACTCTACATGACATGACAAGCCATGATATGAAACCTACCCTTGAACAATGGAGTCTTTGACAGCATTCAGCAAACTCTTATCAACTTCACCAGGTAATGTATCATCCAAAAGTATGTTTGGTCCCTGCATGGCAAGAAAATGCATTGTAACGATACTTTTCCTCTCTTTTTTCTGATGACCACTAGAATGAAATTCAAGGACTTCAAATCCAAGGGTCCACAAAACAATCAGCATGGTTGTGGTTATGACAACCATGAGGAAAGAGAAATTTTGTAGAAGAACCAAATGATGATTTTTTCTGTACCTGCTTCTATCAAAATGAATGCAAACAAAATTCAATTTTAGAGAGAGAGAAAGGAACAACTTTTTTATCACATCATATTTGGAAATCATGTCACAGGTAAAAGAATTATTTCCTGAAATATCCTTTATCTTTGTATTAGTGCCAAAGTATATTGACAAGCACGTAGCACACCAACAAAGGTAAGTCTTTCATGGGAATTTTTGTGCGCATAAAAGGTAATGAGGAAATTGGTGACAGCAAACGCATCATACAGCCATAAGTACAAAACACCTAGCATTTGCACCTACATGGAAAACTAATCAAGTGGCCTAAAAAAAAAAGGCAAGAGCATGCCAAGTGGAATCACACTTCAAAGCCTCTAATGATCACCACACTGTAACAACTAAAATGACTTGCTATCTGCATGAATGAGGTGCATGATATATTTCAAAATTTATCTGAACTATTAACACCTGCTTATCTGGTCCAAATGCCCATATAGATCGTGCTGCCAGCAAATCCCAATCATATTTATCTTTGAAGAAGTCTCCAATTGTCTTCCTTGACCAATCAAGACTGACAACACCATTCTCTATATCTTCAGATAGACCTTTCTCAAGCGGCTCTGCAAGCTGTACCCAAATGATGAAAAATTAAAATCTTAAAAATGGTATGGCTGAAAACTGTCTTAGAACTGACCAACAAGGGGAAGGAAACAGAGGGTCGATCTTAATTTACCATAGTTATTCTATTTTTCTTATTTGGTGTCTCTGCAAAACATTTGATTGAGGAGGACTCCACAACTGTTTCACAGAATGAAACAACAGGATCTGCCACCTAGACAGAAAAAGATTTTTTGCCAACCAAAACTAAGGTAAAAATGTTCCCAAATCATAAATCTGTATCATTATTATGTTCAAAAACAAACCTTGACTTCCACTTCCGAGTAAAGTTCCCTCAGATCCTTCATTATAGAATCCAAATATATCTCCCCTGTGCCTAAAATTGTGTGCTCCCCAGATTCTTCAACTTTGGTTATCGCTAAAGGATAGCTCTTGCTGATCTTCCGAAGTCCTTCCACCATTTTGGGCAATTCACTAGGATTTAGGGGCTCAGTTGCTGTCTTCACAACAGGAAGAGTATTAAAGCGAAGAGGGCGAAAGATATAGACATCTTCATCTGTTTCCAGTGGACAAAGTGTTGCAGTCTTCATAATGGATTCATCCACACCCTCAATGAGGACCCAAGAACCTGCAGGTGCTTCACTAATGGGAAGACGATAGCGAGCTTGGTAAACCCACAACTTCGTGACTGATTTGACTGCCATGTCCTCTTCATCATCAGGTGAATAACCTTCACCTAGGACACGTACAGTCTGTCCAGTTTGGATTCTTCCACTGTAAACTCTACCAAAAGCATCAAATACACTGCAATCAGACTTAGGGTAAAGTTTTGTTATATTGACCATGAGGGGACCTGATGGATCACAATCTTTCATAGCTTCAAAAACTAATGATGATTGTGGTCCAGTATATATGTGCTCTACCTTTCTCATTGCAGCATCCTTAGCAGATGGAATGTGCTCAACAAGCATATCAGTGAATCCAGTTGCAGATCCAAAAACTGAGCTGCACGCCAATCTCAACAGAGGCCTCACATTCAATTTATATGCTGCATTGCTAAGTGTCACACCTAACTCGACAAGAGTGGCCTCAACGCTCTTCCTATGTTCACCTATCACTTGACTGTATATCTTGTAAAGAGGTTCAAGAACAAACTGCACAAATGATCTTTCACCTCCACTAAGAGGAGGTTTCTTTCTGAATACTCTAGCATCAGAATGATAATATAAGTCCCCCCATAGACGAGCTGCAAACTTACTAGCATCAAATGGTATTCCATGGAGTTTAACATATAATTTTGCAAATGATTGCAAGGTGAAGGACCATCCTGCACTTGCACTAGCAAAACAAACATTTCCAGCAGCTGGATCAATTATCTGAACACCTCCTGCTGTGGTAGAGAAAGCTGAGATAAGATCATTGATAACTTCAAGTGTATGCCTCAACTTGAAGTATGCATCCGTTGGTGGCAACTTAAGTTCAGTTATCAAGCGGTCAACCTTCAAAAGAAAAAAATAAAACTCTGGTGGGATCCATGCAGAAGATAAAAGATAGTAAAAAATGAATACGCAAAAAAAGTTATAGTACGGTAATAAAGTTGAAGAATCACCTTATTTATCACTACTACGATAGGAAGTCTTTCTTGTATTGCATGACGTATAGCCCTTTCTGTGTTTACCTGTTCAAGATTTTCAAGTGGACAAGAACTTCAGAATGGCTGCAGCTATTCACTTAGAGAATCTGAAGACACATGCCCAACAGATAAAAAACTTCATTCTGAAAAAGGTAGTCATTGTTTTATGAAACCAACCCTCTTTGTTAAGAATCAACATTCATGATTCAACAATATTAGGGTCACTCAATCACTGTGCCTAAAGATTATTAGCAAATAATATTTTAGTTATTTGGTTTCAGTATTAGATACTGTGTGACTTGTAAGGATCCCTTTTGGCTTGAGTTAAGCACGAGGTTATTAATTTCAAGTTGCGACTCTTGTGAGAATCACTGTGGTCATTTTAAGGGGAATTGATGCGTGTGCACGTCACACATTTCCAAACATAGATCCTGAAACTCTTGGTTAAACCCACATAAGTGTTAAATTAGTTAATCAAGCACCCTATTGATATATCTAGTTGAAAAAAGTGAAACAGGTTCAGATCATATAGTGCTAATCATTGCCAAACATAAAGTGCTAATCACTGTAAAACAATGTCGTAGAAAATACTCCAACATGCACTAAAAGGGTCTCAGATACAAATCCTTCATATAGCATAAAATCGTAAATACACAAAAAAGATCTATAATTAAATATAGAACTTACGTTGAAATATAAAAATTAAAAGTATGTATACTTGACATTTTCACCACGAGGAGAAAGATTATAATTAATAAGAAAGTGAACACACGAAAGAAAAATATCAACAATCATTGAGTATATAACTCATGATAACGTAAGAGGCAATAGACAATAAAATAATCACATAACATCTGATGCAAATGACATTGACCTATTCCAGTTTTTCTAACATCTAGCATCTCATTTACTCATTACTTCTTCATACGCCCAAGAACTTCCACCAGATTCATGTGTTGCCAGCTTTTTAGGGTAGCAAAATACCTCCTCTGGAGGTAATGTTTGAGTTTTCTTAATTTTTGGTGCTGATGGTTGCCCATTAATCATTCACGACCTTCTAGTATTAGTCGTATCTTTTCATTTCTAGCAAACTAGGTATGACTTATGCAGATATGAAGAAATTGTAAAAGATTTTCATAGTATTGTATTAATATATTGATCTCCACTTGCAAGGCATTTCAACAAATATTCTGTCCTTAATGTCAGTGGAACAGACAATAAGCTGTATCCAGGCTTTGAAAACCAGTAAACAAGGTTTCCATGTCAAATGGTCCTCGCCACTTGCTCTCATTGTCATTGACTCATTAGTAGGCCTCACTCAAATATATACTTTTGTCAAACTCAATCATGAATCAAGCTTGTCATCATAGTTTTCGAAGTTGATCAATTTGAATGAGATACACACCCAACATACAATTAGGAATACTAAAAGCTCACAAAGTAGGTGATGAATCATCACTTCAAGGATTTGATGTATCTAGCCACTTGCCTCATGGTTTTCGTCTCTTCCTCTCCTAAGTTCCTAGATCTAACCTTATGAATGAATCAGGCAGCTTGAGGGTCTAAGAATAGAGAAAAAATTACTAACATTTCCAATATTTGAAAAGTTAAAAAACCTAGAAGACTAGAACGAGAGGAGAAACTCCTCTCTCTTGTTTTAGGTTTGAAAATAGGATTAAAAGGCAATATTTATTCCAAAAAATACAAATCAAATGGTCAACAAAAAAAAGAAAAACCCAAAATCTCTCAATTTCGACGAATAATCACTCATATGATATTGAATACGTTGCAAAATAAATATAGCATGCTAGAGCTTGTATCATATGACAAAAATACAGTATGACAATTGCAATTTTCCTATACGATGCAATGCAATACAGTGTGGCAGTTAAAAGCTAAACAAATTTAGCTCATCAAATCCTATTCACTACCATAGCAGCTAATGGGTTTTGGACCATTTCAAAGCTGGAAAAAGTGAAGGAAAGTGACATTATAACAACACAATGCTAATATTCAAATTCGTTTTCAGCATCACTAATGCTTGGAATTGACCAGTGCACTAATAGTGCAAGCTTATTTATTTCTGAGGCAAATAAAAAGGGGATGAAAGGCCTGCATCATAACCACAAATAAGTCACATCCAGTTTAGCTTTTCAAGACAAAAATTCCCTTGGCAATTCCCAATTTCAACATACCACCTTTTCGACTCTAGCTTTAAGCCAGTCTTTGATAGTCTATTGTGATTAACAAACTGATAACATGATGGATGTATACATGTATTAATAACTGATAACATGTATTCTGTTCATGCAAATTTGAAAAATCCAATGAGTTTCTGATGTTACATAAGTAATTACTGTGAAGTAAGATTTGACTGTCCACTCTGCATTTTGATAATGTCATTAATTTTCATTTGTTGTGTTTCCTGGAAATATTCCTACTGTTGCATTGAACAATTGAATGAATCTAATTTATGGTGCTGTGAGATTGTATTAAGATTTAAAAAGTCGTGGTTTGCATGCAATGTGCACTGTTGCTTGTGATTTATCGTGACTGATTATATGGTGGTTATAATTTCTATAGCATGTTTTTATGTCTTCTTACATTTGAAGAATTGAACCTGTTAATTTTAGCATTTTAGCACATATGTTTAAAAATACGAATTGGGTCACTAGTCAGAACCTAGGCCAACCCCTAGTGCTTTTGAATGCATAAGATTTTAGTGAAGAAATACAATTTTTTGTGAAAAAATAAAAATGAGTTCTCGTTTATAGTTTACTCTACAATTCAGTTCCCAGGTTGAACATTTTGCATTTTGATGAAGGTATAACTCCGGTGCTTAAAAACCTCATGCATTCAAAAGTGTACTTCTCGCAACTGAGAAAGTATGCTTGCAAAGCAGGCTTCGGGGAAGCGAGCTTGCAAGGATGCATAAAAGCTTCTAGTAACCATGATTAGAATTCATTATACGAAGCGAGCTTGGTTGTGGAGGGTTAAGATATCGTTTCCAATACATCCAGAAATGGTGGCAAATTTGAGAATTTATAAAGGAATCTACAAGTAGAAGGTTTAAAGAGAAGATTCTCATCAAGACGTTGATTAACTAGATCAACAGATTCCCCATTATGTTCCTAACGTATAGCAATCATTACCCCTTTCATACTAAACTACCGCAAAACAAATCAAAGCAAAAATACAGTACCCACTACCTCATTCTCCGCAAATTGCTATAGCAGCAAAGGTGGATTTTTTTAGGGAATACGTTTGGTTGCCTCTAAGAAACAAAACGTGTAGCAACCATATCTTACCATGACGCCATCCGCCGCATCGACGACCACCACTGCACCATCCGCTAGCCGCAGCGCAGCGGTCATCTCGTCCGAGAAATTGACGTGGCCGGGTGTGTCCATGATGTTGCAGAGGTACGATTTCCCGTTCCCGTCCTCGAGCACGAGCGACATGGGCATGGCCTTGATCGAAATCCGCCGCTCCTGCTCGTCGATCCGGGTATCCGTATACCGCATATGCTTCTCGCTTTCGGAGTCAAAAGTGGAGATGTGGTGGGTCTGCTCGACGAGCATGTCCATGAAGACGGTCTTGCCGTGGTGGATGTGGCCGACGAGGGCGACGTTCCGGACGAGGGTTGGGTTCGACATGAGGCCAAGGAGGAACTGGTCGGAGACGTAGGTGGAGGAGTCCTTGACGCCGAGCTCGAACTTGAGGTTGCGGGGGGGTTTGATGATCGGCTGCTCCAGTGGCTGCTCGTCCTCGTCCATCACGAGGGTCTCGACGCCCTCTCCGTAGACCTCCTCTGCAGTGGGGTAGTACTTCTTGTCCTCCGCCAGCACCACCTGCCCCTCGAGCTCGTCTGCGTCCTCGCCGGCGCCATGACGCTCCGAGAGCCAGCCGTTCGGCGCCAAGGCGTCGTCGTCGTCGGACGCCCGGCGCATCTCCTCGTCCCCCTCCTCGTCGTCGTCGCCGGCGTCGCCGCCAGGGGACCCGCCGTCGGAGTCGGCGTCGGAGTCGATGTCCGGGCCGATGTAATTGCCGAACTCGTCGTAGAGACTATCGTCCATGGCGGCAAGAGAGAGAGAGAGAGAGAGAGAGAGAGAGAGAAATCGAAGTTGAAAAACCCTCGAGTTTCAGAGAGAGAGAGAGAGAGAGAGAGAAACCCTAGCGTTGCAGAGTGTGACCAAGTAGCAACTAAATGGTTCCGGTTCTGAATGGATACAAGTATACTATAACCAACTCCGATCTCACTGGATATGGAAGGATCCAGTACAGATTCGTATTTGGGTTGGTAAAGGCCTTACCGGGTCGGAACCCCATGAGTTCCACATTTGCCTGATCCGAACTTTCCCCGATTATTACGAATGCTGCGGCACTCCATCAAGGAAGGAGCACTTGCCTATTTGGATACACATACATTTTTTTTGGAGAAAAAAAGAATACTATTAACAGAACATCAGTATGGACGAAACCGATTAGTCATAGATACATGGATTATACAATGCTTAAGTGAAGGAAACAGCCCTCCTACAGTAAGATCCAAGAAGCTGTAAAATGCTCAGCCAAGAGATATCATCCTCATGCCAAACCACAGGAACTGAGTGAAAACATATGTGATTGAATAGCATGAGAGATGTAATTGCCTTTTATCATTGAAGAGCCCAGAATTTCCCTCCCTCCAATTCTCCCACCCCAAAAGAAAGCAACCAACATTTCCCATCACCAACTTCACAAATTCACAAATGGAATGCCAATAATCAGCAACCTAAGGCTGGCCAACTCCTCCACATGCAGATCAAAGGAAAGAAGTCATCTAAAAAAAGAGTTTAGAAGAAGAGGCAATATCAAAAAATGTGTTCACAAAGACATCTATTTACTAGTTGTATTCTCCATTTCTGAATTTGATCGATTGTATTAACATGTTCAGCCAATGGAACCCATGCAAAAAAAATGATCTCGAGGTGAGGGTCTCTTAATCCAAAACGACTTTTTGGGGAAGCTAATTCATCTCAAGTTCATCATTTGCAGCATAGCAAGAGGCAACAGAGAAAACCCCATATGAAGTTGACACCCAAGAACCACACACATTACCAGATTGAACAAGGAATGATGAAAACACTTGAAAAGATTTAGAGATGGCCTTCCAAACCCAAGAGCTCTTTTTCCAAAAATCGACTGTTACACCAAGAAGTGGGAGAATCATTCCTTGTTCAATCTGGGAATGGGTTTAGGTACATTAAATAACAACTTTGCTTATAAAATTGTCCTCACGAAGGATCTCTTTAGGTTTAGATTACAATGAATAATCAGTTTTCCCTCCCAGTTATGCAGAAAAATACAGTTGAATTTGTAACTTAAAATATTCAAAAAGTGATCAAACCAAAAGAATGGTATAGTATTTTCTTAATGGACGGACTGCTGTAATACTATATAATCTACCACACTCATAAACCTAGCAACAGTGACTGATGCGTGCTCCAAGCAGCAATAGCATATAATGATGTCAAATTCTGCTCAATTTCTCAAGTTGAGAATGCCATATATAAGATATATCGACATCATTTCTCAAAACTATATGTATTATTATAGCTTCGCTTATTATGATGTAACATAGCTCTTTAGGTACATTTAATAGTGCCAAAAAAACAGTCATAATACATCTCCATTTGACGTGATTCTTTCACCGTATCAAACACACTCTTATTGTGTTTATTTTGCAATATATGATTTTTAGGAGTAAAAGGTGGATATTGAAATGATCACTCATGCAAAAAATACTACACTAATTAATCAACCAACATCAATTATAATGGTGTTTAACAAAAAGACGATTAATAATAGTGCATATAGAGTTGTAAGGAAGGCAACCAATTTGCGCTTTAGAAGTTCAAACTGAGCTCCATAGTTCGCCATGGTCTATTCAAGCTTGACCTTGACTTTTACTGAGAACTTGGTTAGTTCAAGCTTTAGAGAAGTATGAGGTCAACTTAATCTCAAATTAATAAATGTATGTTTTTAACACATTTTTTCATTAAATTTTAATAAAATGCACATAAAAAAAGTTGTGTTGTGGCTTGTAGAATGCAAATGAGCTTATTTACAAAACATGCTAAGTTGAGGGAAACTATGCACACAAATATATGTATATATCTCAAAATACATATTTCCTAATTAAACTTATGCTAAGTTGGGATGAGTGTTTCAATATCAAGTTGTTCACAGATTTAAGTTCAAAAATAGACTCAAAATAGTCTTTTTTTTAGTTAAACAAAAAAGACTTGTTAATAGGTTCATATATGCAATTTACACAAAGTTAGGTAAACAAATAACACTAAATTGTAATAGAGAATCAAAATTCCAAATAAACTCATTCAAGTAGTAATAATAAGCACTATAAAAAAATCACCAATACATTTTATGCATGGACAAACAGAATATGTCTTAACGTATTATAAGTGTACCACATTTCACTGCTAGAAAAGACATTTTTACAGGCAGATAATTGAATTATGCGAGTAAAGAGAAAGCATTATACTAGTGGAGGCCCCCACTGATGAAGTCTTTTGCCCTATAACTGTGTACGAGTCCACTGGTGCAGGAAAAAAAAATTTGCAAACATTTACTCCCAAAAAAACCATTCCTTTTCCTTTATGCTCCATCACAGACCCTTCCCTCGTCCATTTATTTTGCCTACGCGCACCATCAGAGACCCTCCTCCTCTTCTGGATAGGGGTGGCAAAACCTGACCCAACCCGCCAACCCGCTTCTTAGGCAGCTTCGGGTTTGGCTTAAATGGGTTCACGTCATAAACGGGTCAACCCGCCTAACCCGTTTATTAAACGGGTCGGGTTCGTGTTAGGGGTATGACAACCCGTCTGACCCATTTAATAAACGGATTAGGCGGGCGGGTCAACCCGTTTACCCGAACCCGACCCGCCCACCAGCCCGTTTACCCGAACCCAACCCTCCAACCCTTCCACCAACCCATTTATTAAACCCGAACATCGGCTTGAAAAAACCCTAAGTTCAACTGTTCGAGGGATGCTCTGCGGTGGGAGTTTGGGAGTTTGGGAGATTGAGAAACAGAAGATCCGCAGATTTCGCACGGAGTTGATCGCGACGGACATCGAGAGAAGGCGCCGGATCGAGGAGGAGGTCCGCAGGGAGATCGCGCTCGAGCAAAAGCTTGTGCTCCGACGGGAGAGTCGGATGCTCGATGTGATGGCTTCTTCGGTCCCAAAAATTAGGGCAGAGAACTACTTCTCGCTCACTCTGCAGCCATTGTCGGAGTTGAGTCCGGTGATCGAACGGTTTCAACCAGAGGTAGGAGCTTTCCGGCTGAAGGCGGGGGATTTCGGTCGGTGGTTTCTGGAGCCGAGGGTTGTGGAGAGAATGATGGTGGCCCGTCTGAACTCATTCGAACTTAGGGTTTTCTCGAGCAGATGTAGTGACCCGCCCGCTACCCGTTTACCCAAACCCGACCCGCCAACCCGTTTACCCGACCCAACCCGTTTATTAAACGGGTTAACCGTGTCGTGTCGGGTTAGCCGTTTAATAAATGGGTCGGGTTCGTGTTTGCCACAGCCGATCCGTTTAATAAACGGGTCGGGCTTGTGTTGAGGTATGTTGACCCACCAACCCGACCTGATTGCCACCCCTACTTCTGGATGCACCATCACACTCCATCCATTTTGCCTTTGTGTGTCATTACACCCTCCATTTGTTTCGCTTCCATCTACCATCATAGACTCCCATCAGCCTCTGAATGCACCATCATCCTCCATCCTCTTTGCTTTTGTGTAAAACCCGTAAAATTTCAATAATTATCAAAATAAATAAATATTACCATTCTTGGAAATAAATACGATAAAGTGATATAGAGTCGATCCAAATGGATCTTGTATCCAAACTGGATCAAATGGATCTAGGATATTTTATTCAGATGCGATATATGGATTCAGATCTTGGATGGATCTGAACCCCGATTAAAATCCAAATTTTAGTTTTCAATTACAACTAAATTCGCAAAGCACTTTTCTAAAGTTTCATCTCTTGCGAATATCACCCTCGTTATGGCCATATCTGATTGATATACGCTTTTCAGTAATTCACATGAAATAACGAGGTTTTTTCCTTGTTTGGGTCTCAAATTCGAGGATTTACTAGTCATATGTATTATGACTTTGATTTATAATTCTCGGGACTTGATTCTTCATAAACAGTACTCACGCCACTTTGTACGTCTTACTTACGCGATTTCAAACATCGCTCATTATTAAAGTAATTTTAGTCACAAAGAAGTGCAACCAAGTAATAGTTGTCGCACTAGTATGGTTGGTTGCCTCAGCAGGAAAAAAACGTGAGTCGAATCCCCGTGTACACCAAAATTTTTGTTAAAAACCGCTATTTTGTAAATTGCGTCAGAAGAGGATAAAAGAATTACGATTGCAAGAGTATGCAAAGAAACAAGAGGTGGCGCACTGGTTGTGCTCGTTACTCCTTAGTAAAGGAACCCATGTTCAAATCCCCATGTGCACCGTTATCTTTTTATTAAAGACAGTTTTTGTAAAAAAAAAATCAAATGGTGTAATAACTCCTCCATTAAGAAGACCTTAATGGGGGGAGGTCTCAAAACAAAGAAAATAATGAGCCACCCAAATTTCGAAATTTGGGTAGGGAGTTTCAAGACCTCAATTAAGGAGGTCAGTTACTAAGACAAAAAGAAATAAATACCTAAGACATCATTTTTGGAAAAATCCACCAGATGTCTATAAGTGGTTAAATAAAATTTCGTTGCAAAGATATGCAACGAAATTGTGTATGGCACACTAGTGGGGCTCGTTACCCCTTACAGAAGAGGTCCCCAGTTTGATTCCCCCTATGGTTTTTTTTTAGGACGTTTCAACTTACTATAATAAATAATTTTTTTAAAGTGGGCAGGGGAAAGACGTTTCAACTTCCACAATAAAGACGGGTTGGGGGAGGCATACATGGAAGGTGGGCTGGACGTTTTCCCAAATGGGAAGCCCAAACAAAGCCCATTAATGAAAGGAAAATGGGAAAATGAAGTTGGAGGTGGGGGTTACAAAAAAAAAAAAAAAGAGAGGTTTACAAAAACTGAGCTTCATGGAGACTTTTTCCCTTTCTCTCTCATTTTTCCCCTCTCAACCATGTGATCTTCTTCCTTCCTCCCTCTTTCACGTCTTCCCCATTCCAGCCATTGCCATCACCATCTTTCTATCTCCGCTTCTTATCGACACTGAACCAAACGACGAAAGGAGACGTGTGGAGCAAGAGGAAGCCCTCTCGAAAAACTCCAGATTCGATCTTCAACGAGGTAAGGGCAAAATCTCTATGTGTTTGTGCATTTTGTTATGAATCACATGTATGTGCTGGAATATATATTGGTTCATGTGAGTAGGTTTGAGACCATGATTATGAGTTGTGATCCTCCATGTGAGCATCAAAGAATTTCTACATAGTTTGTGTTGCACGGCTACAGTAATAACAACTCAAGTTGCTGATTTGATCAATATGGCATGCTGCAGTAATGTCTGGGTAGTATAAACCAACGTTGTGGTCATTGGAAACACAGAAAAGTATAGTCTCTTAGCTCAAAGTCTGTCAATATCTCCCCTGTTCTGGTTGCGTATATTCCCTCCTACTTTGAAGTTGATTCCCTGTGCATGTGGGACGATAATGAACTGTCATGAATGTGAAAGCCCACTATTGATGCAATTTGTTGTTTATCAATTGTTCGATAGGTTAAATCTGAATTTTTCAATTAGCTTTATTTGGAGGATTATCCAGATGTAATTGCTGATTAGGACATGTGATTCACGAGTTTTTTTCATGTGATGTAACACCACCCAAAGTGCAGTTTCTAGGCAAGTTGAGGGACGCCTACCAAGTGTCTCGTGGAACATCCCGGCGGCCCCGTGAATCACACTTGGTTCCAAACTTTTGGTCCTTTGATATCTCATTCTTCTATTTCTATTGTTGATAACCATGTCAATTGCTTAAGCTTATATGTGCTAGAGATCTGATTATTTATCGCCCATTGGATATGGATTTCACATGTTAAAATGTCGCATACTTTTGTATTGTGTGCAAAGACGTTTTGTATTTCTTAAACTAGGTCTAAATCTGGTTTGACGCCAAATAAAATCTGTCTACATGCTGACTTTTGTGCTTGATCAAAACTGCTTAATTTGAGTAGAACATAATCTAGTTCTTATGATATTGTGTTCTATCTGAAGCTATGAAAATTCTGTTTGGACAGCAAGTTATTCGGGCATCAAATGGGTTCTATTTCATTTGATTTTAACATGAAATCTGAAATATATATGAATCTGAATAATTCTCGAGTTAAACAGTCATATATATATTGTTGTTTGGGAAAGAATGTTGTTTCACAAATTTGCGTGTTGTGCTCAGACAACCCACACAATGTTCGTGCGTTGCTTGGGGAGCGCTCACCAACTATTCGGTGAAATGCTCTAATGATATGAATATATCGTTTGTAACTTGATTTGATAGGGTATTTGATTGCTGATTTGCTGTTTTCAAATATTGATTTGAACGGAGTTAAATAGCCCTTAATTACCTCTTGGGTAGCACCTCAATTGCGTAATGTGCGGTTAGCGTAAACCTGCACTCAACATATATGGGTCGTGTTCGTACTTGGATGCATTACTAGGTCATTTTCTAACATCTCCGTAATATAGGCACCATTATTTGTTTACAGTACTACAATCATCTACTGCTTACAGCAGCTTAAAGGTGGTGCTACGCTTGCCATATACAACTCAGTTACTCTTGGAATTTTGTAAATTTCATTCATAAATGTCATACTCCAACATATGGAAATCTATTGGAGGCATAACGCAATCATCGCATTAACAGGTGCCATACATTGACAAATCCAAACCTGTTATGAATATAGATTGTCACTCCACTTGTGATTGTGCTACACCCGTGTATCTAAATCTCCTACGGTAGTTATATCTGAAAAAGAAAGAAACAAGGAAATTCACTTTGTACATACATTTGTATTGCATTGGCAATTCACTATAGTATACATGCCACGAGTTGGTCAAAACTCTTCATGGTCCACCTACATTAGTCATGGCAAAATCACCATAGTGTTCATGATTAAATAGTATGATGAATTGCCTTATTATTTGTTTATGAATAAAATGGTACGTATTGGTAAATGAGTTAAATGAATGGGAGGTTAATGACGTAATCTTGTTGCACATTGTTTTGGGGTGTGGTTGACATAGGAACGTTGGAACCCAGGTTAAATGCAAGATTCACCTATGGTTAAATATATGATTTTGTTATAAAATAAATATATATAGGGGCATGATGGTCCAAGGTTGAAACTAAGCATGCACAACTCTTATGGTGTCGTATGGGCATTCATGATGCTAATCAATTTGCATATAAATTGATTTATGATTTTGTACCTAATTGTTACGACATGTTTTGTGTGAGGTGATCTATGTTTGTTTTACAAAAATTTGCAAAGTAAAGGACATCTTCATACCATGATCATGTGAAAGCTTAAAATCGAGCTTACAGCTTCGCAGAAAGCTGATAGTGCCATACGTGCACTTATGAATTGGTAAAGATGGGTTATGCCATGTTGCGCCATAACCAGTAGGGTACGATATGTATACCCTAGCACCAAAATCAAAAGTTAAATTAATACATGATGACATAAATGGAAATTTTAGATTCTGGGTATACCTGAAAGACGGTATATGTTACCAGTTTCTATTGGGATTTTGGGTATACCTGAAAGAGGGTATATGTTACTGGATTTTTCCCAAGGTTCTAGGTACACTTGAAAGACGGTGTATGTTACTGGACCTCAAACTAACAAGATGAAAATATACACATCTAAAATAACTAGGGGGGATTCTGGGTATACCTGAAAGATAGTATATGTTACTGGGTTCCCGGGATACTGGGTATACCTGACAACGGTATATGTTACTGGTTTCTCAGGGCTCTGGGTACACCTGAAAGACAGTGTATGTTACCGGACTCATGGTCTACCTTGGAGAGGGTAGGCGGTACAAGCTTCGTGAATATTTTTGTTTTCGTGAGAGCTAGGCGTCTCACCCGGTTTTCAGTCCATGAAATTAGGGGGCCAGGACTACAATGTGTCCTAGGTGGTAGATCCAAGTCTTTTGCAGAAGTACAGGGTGCATCCTAATTCTAGTTCTAGCCATAGGGGAGTACTCTCTCGGTCGTGAACCGTCCCCTTTGGATATCCATACGACTAGTCATACGGGTTATAAAATAATAAACCCCCGTGTGGTCTCGGTCCGCTACGATGTCGAATGCATGTGCGTACCCACAAGGTAATTAACAAGATGAAACATAAAAAAAAATCTTCAAGTAGTTGCATATGGCTTGATGTTGCAATTATTGAGTAAGCTGTGATTGCTATGGTGCATGCCTCAGATCGGTTTTCGTTTTCAAGAAAGATGTGATAACTTAAAAATGATGTGTTGCACATTGGTTTGTGTTTTATGTGAACTTTACGTGGAATGCTTTACTTAAGTCAGGTGTACATCCACATAAGTTTCAAAGTTGTTATTACTTATATAAATATGGTTTATGGATCGTGTTTTGATGTTGATGGAATATATCATGAAATACTTGACTTTAGTGACTTGTACATTTATCAATTGTTAAATGGTTATTAGTTCTATCTAAACATGTTGCACATATACTTGTACACATGACACAGTGCACATTCATATGGATATTATGCTTCTTACTCAGACGTGGTAGTCTGACTCCTTCTGAATTAATATTTTTTCAGAAAATTGAATGGCGAGCAATTGTGGTCGTCGCTGCGGACAGAGCCATGTGACCATATCTTCTTCGGTTGTCCTGAGGATTTCTGACTTATAATAAATCTTCAAGTTGTAAATGATAACTTGTAGTATTTCAATGCAAGAATTTATTTTACTTAAATGCCTTGAGTCTGTGCTGTTACTTGTAACCCGCCCAAATAATTTGACTAAGGATTTAATAAAGCTTTTCCGTTGTTGTTTAGAAAAAAAAATTATTCCAAAATTTTCAAGTTAAATATTTGGGGCGTTACATTTTGTGCACCATTAACCTATTTCTTTTAGTTGAATAGTGTTGCACAAGGAGCTTCTTCATCCTAGGTACAGTAATTTTACAAAGTTGTTTGTTATGTTACTTGAGTTACTATAAAACAAATATTTTCAAAAAAAAGTAAAGTTGTCTAAATCTATGTATAAAGCAAAAAAGAGTGTTGATTTTTAGTGCCACTAGGGATGACAGAGGAGAAACGGGGCCCCACCCCATCTCACCTTGTTTGGACTCAGAATGGAGGACATGAAACAGAGAATGGACCGAGAATGGAGGTTAAAATCAAAACCTGTGTAGAGATGGAGGCAGGGATGGACTTACTCTTGCCTCCGCCTCGCCTTGCCTCGCCCCATCCCCATTAAAAAATTACTAGTATATCCTTGTACATATTATAAAATCTTATATATATATATATATATATATATATATATATATATATATATATAACCGTAAGATAAAACCCTTTCTTTCATCTCTCATCTCTCCTTCCTCTCTTTCCTCTAACAAATCGCATGAGCTTCCATTTCTCTCTTCTCATTCCTCTAACGGTGAAAGACGGAAGGCGACAACAATGGAAGGACCAGAAAAATAGGGCTCCGCCCCACCTCGCCACGTTTGGAGCAAGGATGGAGGACATGTGTAACATGCACAAAAAATTTCAATTTTTAATCAAAATAAAGAGAATTTATGTGTGGCAAATTCAATCTATGAAAATATTGATCAATTGGGCGACTTAATATTTATCCTGGTTAATTAAGAATTATTAGCATTTATTGAATTAAATATTAAGCATTTAATTATTAAGTTTATTTAATAATTAACAAATAATTAATTATAAATTATGCTTAATTAATATTAAGTGGATGATTTCACTTGAATTATTCATTTAATTAAGAATTTAAGTTAAGAAGATTTGTTAAATATTAAAAAAGATTTTAATATTCTATTTAGAGTTTGGATCTATCTTGGATTTGAACTGGATTCAATTGGAATCGGATCCAACTAGAAGTCACAAAGTGAAATTTTCATAATTTGGAGTTTCTAAAAGTAATACAAGACCCAATGTAGAAATTTCATAAATTGGAGTTTCTAAAAATAATAACAAATAAAATCAAAACTTGCAAATAAAATATTGTTTCAAAAGGGTAATTAGAGGTTGGACTTAGTTGAAATGAAACCAACTAAGCCCAACTAGAGGGGGCAATTTTGCCTAAGTCCTTACATTGGGAAGAGTGGGAGGGGTGAGAACTAATGTGACTCCTCACATGGATCCCAATGTAGAATCTCCACAATTCTTAAAAAAAGCAAAAATGAAAAAACATGGAATGTCAACATATTGTAGCCTACCAAAATTGTGAAAGTCTTCACATGACTAGAGAGAGCCAAGGGTAAACCTTGGAAACATTTTTTGAGAGAAAGATTAGGCTTCGTCTCAACCCTCCATCTGCCTTCATGTAAGCTCAACCACACATCTCACCTACACATGAGCATTTTCCTATAAATATCTCTCAAAAAGTAGAAGAGAGGCATTCTTGAGCACTCTCTCTCTTTCTTTCTCTCCTCCAACGTGTTTTGAAGTTCTTCCTCTTCTTTCCACTCAAGTGTAGTATGGGGTACCTTAGAAGAACTTCATTCTACACAAGTTGTGGTATAGAAATACGTTTTTGGTAAAGATCAAGCACTACTAAAAATATATATAAGTTAATATTTCATGCATTATATCTTGAGTTTTATTTTAAAGCTTATCTCCTTCCAATCCATATAAATATCCATTCTTGTAATGCATGTCGGTATAAACAAGGATTCTCATGAATGAAACTATGAATATATATATATATATATATATATATATATATATATATATATATATATATATATATATATATAATCTTATATGATTCCTCTTATATTAAGCATATGTTTAATGTAAATACATGGTCGATGGAGATGTACACCAATATTAATGGTGTTTCATCATTTTGACTCATGATTTATGTTAGAAATATGGTTAAATATCTTGTTTATGCATTATTGATAATGTGTTATCATTTTTGAAACACATTCATGGTTAAATATATTGTTTATACATTATGGATAGTGTGTTGTCATTTTTAAATTCATTCATGGTTAAATATCTTGTTTATGCATTAGGGATAGTGTGTTATCATTTTTTAAACATATTCACAGTTTAGTATCTTGTTTATGCATTATAGATAATGTGTTATCATTTTTTAAATACATTTGTGGTTAAATATTTTATTTATACATAACGTATGGTGTGTTAGCATTTTTCAAATGCATTCATGGTTAAGTATCTTATTTATGCACTATAGATGGTGTGTTACCATTTTTAAAATATATTTATAGTTAAAAATCATGTATGCATTATGGATGATGTGTTATCATTTTTTAAACATATTCATGATTCAAAATCTTGGGTTTGCATTAATAGATAGTGTGTTATCATTTTTTAAACACATTCATAGTTAAAAGTCATGTTTATGCTTCATGTATGATGTGTTATTGTTTTTTAAAGACATCCATGGTTAAATATATTATTTATGCATTATGGGGGGGTATCATTTTTTAAACACATTCATGACTAAATATCTTGTTCATGCATTATGGATAGTGTGGTATCATTTTTTAAACAGATTCATAGTTAAATATCATGTTTATACATAACGTATGGTGTATTATCATTTTTTAAACACATTCATGCTTAAGTATTTTATTTATGCACTATAGATGTTTTATCATTTTTAAAACATGTTCATAGTTAAAAATTATGTGTATGCATTATAGATGGTGTGTTATAATTTTTTAAACACATTCATGGTTCAAAATCTTGTGTATGCATTAATAGATAGTGTGTTATCATTTTTTAAACACATTCATAATTAAAAATCATGATTATGTCTCATGTATTGTGTGATCATTTTTTTAAACACATTCATGGTTAAATATATTTTTTATGCATTATGAAGGGTGTGTTATCATTCTTGAAACGCATTCATGGTTAAATATCTTGTTCATGCATTATGAATAGTGTGTTATCATTTTTTAAACACATTCATGGTTAAATATCTTGTTTATGCATAAAGTATGTTGTGTTATCATTTTTAAAACATATTCATGGTTAAATATCTTGTTTATGCATAAAGTATGGTGTGTTATCATTTTTAAAACACATTCATGGTTAAATATCTTGTTTATACATTATGGATAGTGTGTTATCATTTTTTTGGAACACATTCATGGTTAAATATCTTGTTTATACATAACGTATGGCATGTTATAATTTTTTAAACACATTCATGGTTAAATATCTTGTTTATTCATTATACATAGTGTATTATCATTTTTTAAATACATTTATAGTTAAAAATCTTATGTATTATGGTGTATTATAATTTTTTAAACACATTCATATTTAAAAAACTTATGCATTATACATCATAAGTTACCATTTTTGAAACCCATTCATGGTTCAAAAACTTGATTCATATATAAGTCGTGATTTTTGACATTCATTCATATATGAGTTATGATCTTTGAAAATTATTTTTTAAAATAAGATCTCAATCATGATTCAGTGACAAAAATCTTTCATATATATATATATATATATATATATATTATAACTTGAAGCAAGATCCTTCTTGCGGACGAGACCACCCTGAACTGTGTCACGATTTAGACCTGGTTTGAACCAACCAGACATGACTGAGTCTAAACGGTGCCAAAGTCCATACCTAGTCAAGGGTCAAGCCAAGACAGGCCTGAACTGGCTCCCTTGGTTCGAGCCAAGTTTGTGCCTAACAAGGGTCAGATCAGCCTAAACTGAGGGACTCAGTTTAGTCCAGGCCTGAACCTAGCCACAAGGACTGGTCTGTCTCAGACCAGGCTGATGTTGGCTAGGACAAACAACCCGTCAGTTGTACCATTTATAGAAAAAAAAAGAGTTAAAATAGTCACAAAAAAATGTTTAATAAAAAATGCATATCCTAAGCATATACATTCAAAGTAATTTCAGTCTATGCATACATGAATTAAAATGTCTATGATACTGCATATCATATGCATATGCTTTCAGATAATTTTAGTCTATGCATACATGAAATAAAATGTTTATGACAATCCATATCATATGCATATGCTTTCAAATAATTTAAGTATATTCATATATGAATTAAAATGTTTATGACAATGCATATCACAAACATATGCGTTCAATGAAGAAAATATTTATAAAAATGCATATCATATGCACATGCAATCAAGTGATTTTAGCATATGCAAACCATGGAGAACATGCTTATGAAAATTCATACGCACATATATAACATGCATATATTCTCATATGATTTTAATCTATGCAAATCATGAAAAAATACTTATGAAAATGCTCGTGTATATATATCACATGCATATGTATTCAAGTGATGTTCTATGTGAACTATGAAGAAATGTACTTAAGTGTATAAGTGCATACATAACATGCATGTGAGCAATTCAATGTTTCATTCATATATTCAAAGAAGAATGAATTATGAGATGCCATATAATGGACTAACTCATGCAATGCATAAATGCTTATATATGTGAGTGTATATGCCCATGCATTCATACTAGAAATGAGATGTATACGACACAAAAAAATCATTCATTCATCTATATGAGCATGTTTATGCCAAAAAGCATATGAAGTAAGATGCACATGAATTGTGTACATGTATTTTAGAATTTGCACATCATGTATGATGCATGTTTTCATAAGAAAAGCACGAGATGATGATGTTCCATGAGGATTGTTGAGAAACTATGTTTTGATGATACATGATAAATATGATATGCTTTCATGAAGCATATATATGATACATGATAAATATGATATGCTTTCATGAGATATGATAAATATGATATGCGTTCATATATGAAACTGGATATGTTATATTATGACTGGATATGATGTGCTATGAATCTAACATGTATTTGATGCAAGGTTATTTCACTTAAGAAGAGTGAAGACAACTTGATCAAGTGCAACAATTTGATGCAATCATGCTACCCTGAAGAAAAAAGCTTGATGGGCCATACATTCATAAAGTCTCTCCAAGAAGATCGGCTACTTCAAAATGAAGATTTTTGTTCCTTAGAGTCATATGTAACAGAACCTTTAGAAGCATGCATATTTCATATTAGACTATATGCTTTAAAATCATACAAGTCATTCATATACAAAAAGACAAGCTTTCATAAAAAGAACATTATGTATTTCAAAAACACCTTTTTGAAACAAATCATTGTACTTCATACAAGCATTTGTGAAAAAGACAATTTAACAAGATATAAAAGCTCATGATTTCAAAAGCATTTATGTAAGAAAATACAAAATATATATGTAAGAAAAGATAAATTGTGAAAAGATGTATTAGTTCGTAATACACAAGCATTTACTCGAGAAATGACGATTTGAGAAAATAAATATTATTTTTATACACAAACATTTATTATTGAACAAAATAATTAATTTAAGAAATGACCATTTATTTCTTTAAGCATTAAATATAATTTAAAAACACACTAAAAAAGTGACGACTTATATTTGAAGACATCATTCTTTTAGTAAGCATTAAATGGTACTTCAAAAGCATTTACTCAAGAAATGACCATTTGTAAAATAAATACTACACAAGCATTTATTGTACTTTCATGTATTTAAACAAGGAAGTAACGATTTGTAATATAAATATACTTAAACATTTAATATACTACAAATCATTTATTTGAGTAATGACAAATTACAATATAAATTACATTTTTAAATACTTCAACATTTAATGTACTACAAAACATTTATTTGAGAAAAGACACATTACAAATTAAATCTCATTTTTAAATACACCAACGTATATTGTACCTCAAAATATTTAATTTAGAAATGACGACTTGAAGAAACCATCATTATTTATATACACCAAACATTTATTACTTAACAATTATTTAATTTATGGAATAACGATTTTTGAAAAAACAATATATAGTACACACATTATTTCACACCTTTTTCTCATAAAAGTTGTTTTCTGAGATGACCTGACATCTCACATCACAAAAGAACAATTATTTTAAAGCATTTCAAAAAGCAACGACTATTTTTGAAGATCTATATATACAGACAAAATAATATTTCAAAGACAATAGATATGCATGTGAGCGTTAAAAGAGAAATATTCTTACTCGACACACTGAAAAAGAGCTTAAAAAAAGAAAGAGAAAAAAAGAAAGAAAAAGACAAGAAAAGCTCTCTGACAAAAGAATCAAGCGTGTGAAGAAAAAGAGAAAAAAAAACATTTTGTTCTCCTGAAAGATTATTCTGCCCATTTTCAAAAGAAAGAACATTCTGAGAGAATCTTCATACGTGCATTCATACTCTGCATATCATTCTGAAGGTTCTATAGAAAAGTGTTGTAACTTTCTGTTTTCTGTTGTTTTTCTTCTCTATTGAGAGTAGACCTCTAAAGAAGAGGGTGTTTTCCTTCTCTGTTGAGAGAAGTAGACCTCTGAGGAAAAGGGTGTTGTACTATTTATCCCGTAACACGGATTATATAGTGAAAGACTCAAGTGATTTACTTGGAAACTGGATGTAGGTCAGTAACTCGGCTGAATCAGTATAAATCATGTGTTTATTGTGCTGTGCTTAATTGTTTTATTTTTTATATTATCGATCTGCAACAAATTACACTATTCACCCCCCCCCCCCTCTAGTGGAATTTCATTTGGTATCAGAGCAGGTTTTACTGGTTTTGACATAACAAGTCTTCCAACACAAAAATGGCATCAACATCTTATGCTCGTGACTCCTTTTTTCAATGGCAAAAACTATAAATATTGGAAGTGCATAATGGTCATATTTCTCAAGTCTATAGACTTTGTTGTATGGAAGATTATAGAATGTCCATACACATCTCCAACTTCAAACTATGCTTCATGGTTTGATGAAGAAAAGAAGATGGCAAACCTAAATGCAAAAGCTATGAATGCATTATATTGCGCCATCGATCAAAATGAGTTTAACAAAATATCAGTCTGTGAATTTGCTTATGATATATGGCATTATCTGTAGGTTATCCACGAAGAAACTAACAGAGTAAAAGAAGCAAAGATCTCATCTCTAGTTCAGAAATATGAGCTATTCAAAATGAATAAAGATGAATCCATCACAAAGATGTTTACCAGATTCATCAATATCACCAATGATCTTAAATCTCTGGGAGAAACCTATTCATAGACTGATAAGGTGAAAAAGATCTTGAGATATCTTACAACTGACTGGAAGAAAAAGACCACATCTATTGAAGAAGCCCAAGATCTTTAAGCTTACTCTGGACGACTTAGGCAATCTTATGGCCTATGAGGTCCATATGAAGGAAAGAAGAGAAGAAGAACAACCTTCAAAGAAAAATCTAGCCTTCCCAGTCATTTCTGAGAATGAAGATTCAGAAAAAGAATCTAAAATTGCGCTACTTACTCGAAGATTCAAGCGCTTCATGCGAAAGAACAAGTTGTCCAAAAAGCACAAAGAAAAGAAATATTCTAAAGAAGACACCATGTGCTATCAATGCAATAAGCCAGGTCACGTAAGACGTGGTTGTCCTCTACTAAAAAGAAGATTCAAAGTCGAGGAACCAAAGAAAAGGTTTTTCAAGAAAAAGGCTCTTCATGCTCAATGGGATGATTCAGAACTATCCATGAGTGAAGAGTCAAGTGATGATGAAGCCGAAACTGTAAACATGTGTTTCATGGCAAAAGAAAGCCTTGATAAATTTGATGCTAAATCTGTTGAAGGCATATTCCTAGGATATTCAAGTCATAGTAAAGCATATAAAGTTTTCAATAAGAGCACTAATACTATTGAAGAATCTATGCATGTTAGTTTTAATGAATCTATTGGTCAATCTGTTCATAATAATACTAATGATGATGACCTTGAAAGTACATATTTTTCTTTAGATAATATAGCTAAATCTAATAAAGATGATCATCAAAGAACATTTGTTAAAATCAAAGATCATCCTCAAAAGCAGATTTTGGGAGACCTAACCAAGGGGGTTCAAACAAGAGCTCAGTTGGAACGTATTACAAATATGACTTTCATTTCTCAACTTGAACCTAAAAAAAATGATGAAGCCATCATAGACGAGTTCTGGATGCTGGCAATGACTGAAGAACTTAACCAATTCCAAAAAAATGATGTGTGAGACCTTGTACCAAAATCGAAAGATCATCAAATCATTGGGACAAGATGGATCTTCAGAAACAAGTTGGATGAATCAGGTAATGTTGTAAGAAACAAAGCAATGCTAGTGGCACAAGGATACAATCAGGAGGAAGGTATTGACTTTGATAAAATATTTGATCATGTTGCTAGACTTGAATCTATTAGAATGTTTTTGGCATATACAAGTTTTATGGATTTTAAATTATATCAAATGGATGTCAAAAGTGCTTTTCTAAATGGTTTTATAAATGAAGAAGTATATGTAAAACAATCTCCAGGTTTTAAAAATGAACAATTTTCTGATCATGTTTTCAAACTAAAACATGCTTTATATGGATTAAAACAAGCACCTCCTGCTTGGTATAATAGACTTAAAACTTTTTTATTAAAAACTGGATTTTTTATAGGCAAAGCAGACTCAACTTTATTTATAAAAATAGTGGATGCTCATACCTTAATCGTTGAAATATATGCGGACGATATCATCTTTGGATCTACTAATAATGGTCTTTATCAAGATTTTTCTAGGTCTATGCAGAAAGAATTAGAAATGAGTATGATGGAAGAACTCACATACTTTCTTGGACTGCATATTAAGAAAACCAAGGATGAAGTGTTCATCAATCAGTCAAAATATGCACATGAACATCTAAAGAGGTTCAACATGAACTCAACTGCTTCAAAGAATACACTTATGAGTACAACCACTACATTGGACAAAGATGAAGATGGTAAGACTGTTGATACAAAATTATTCAGAGGTATGATAAGATCACTACTATATTTAACTGTTAGCCGTCCAGATATTATGTTCAGTGTTTGCTTATGTGCTAAATTTCAATCAAATCCAAAAGAATCACATCTTAAAGTTATAAAAAGAATAATGAGATATCTAAAATGAACTGTTGATTTTGAGTTATTTTATTCAAAATCATCTATATTTGATTTAATCTCATACAGTGATGTTGATTTTGCTGGTAGTAAATCTGATAAAAAAAGCACAAGTGGAACATGTCATTTGCTAGAGCACTCACTAGTTTCTTGGTTCAGTAAGAAGCAAAATTGTGTATCTTTATCAACTACTGAAGCTGAATATATTGATGCAAGCCTGGCATGTACTCAAGTAATCTGGATGAAACAAACTCTAAAAGATTATGGTTTAACATTAAAAAATTCAACTATTTTATATGATACTTCTAGTGCAATTAATCTATCTAAAAACCTCATTCTTCACTCACGTACAAAGCACATATAAATTCAACACCACTTTTTAAGAGAATAAGTTTTAAACAACATAATTAAACTTGAATTTGTACCTACTAATCAATAATTAGCAGACATTTTCAGTAAACCTTTAAAACATGAAGACTTTATACGAATTACAAGAGAATTAGGAATCTATAAACTAAGTGATTTATAAGTTGTAATTAACTTGTTTAAATTCACTTAATCTAATATGTGTCTAACCAGAACATAGTAAAACCATCATACACGAGTTCACATTTTTTGTTTGTTAAATATTAGACTATAATTTGACTATTGACTTCTTTTTCTTCATGATTTTTTGTTTGAAGTCTTATTTAAACATATTTTATACTCTTATGTTTATTTTATTGTATTTTATCTTGTCACCTATGTCACTCACTTTGTTTCATTCACGCATTGTGTCCTTTTAAAACCAATTATTTTTTTTTCTTTTCTCGTCACTTTTGGTATTCTCTCTCAAAATACTATTTTTGATTTATTCTACTTTATGTCTCATGATTTTTACATGACATTTTTTTAACTCCTTCTCTCAACACTATTCAATGACATAATGTATGTCAAGTACAATGTGTCTCTTTCTAATTCACGTATACTCATATAAGCTATAAATATTAAATCACTTTAATCATGACAAACTATTTCTGTCATTCATCGCTTTCAAGTACACATCACATGATTACCCTATATCTTATCTTCTTTCACACCTATCTATAAGGGCTATCCACATTAAAATAAGTCAATCATGACTTTCCTTTATGTCATTCATCTCATGTCACTCTTTAATCACTTTTGTCTTCTTCTCAAAACATCTCTCACGTGAATTTAGCCTATCGTCTTTATTTGCCTCAAATCAAATGTATCGACCCATGCCTATATTCTAAATTTCAACTTGTTTGTTTTATTAGGCTATTATTGAACATCTTCTTACACGCCCAAATTCGAATCCTTCTTTGTGTCTCTTCACTAGTATGACATGATGACATAGCATAACTTTATGTCAATATCTCTCTCACACGAGATATGAATCTTTGATATCACACAAGATGTGAATCTTCTCCTCTACTAAAATTTAACTCTATGTCACATAACTACAAAAATTCACTCTTCATAAATAGACATTCACGAATAATGTACCTTGCTACAAAATTCCAAATCTTATTTATTTTACTTGTCATTCATAAGCCATCAAGTTGCTATTAAAATATACATCATCCTTCTATTTAAAGAGATAGATCCTCAAGCCTTTCATCACTCGAATTTGTTGTTTTTCCTCTCAATATAGTGAACTCCACTCTAAGTTTTCTATCCCACTCTTAGTCACTCAAAATGGCCTCCTCTTCAAAATCCTACAACAATGATTTTGATATGATCGATTCTTCTGAACTGCGATATTTGGATCTTATACAACATTACAACTACGTAAGTTCTCTCCAAATTCAACCCAGAAGGTTGATTTCCTTTGAAGATTTTTCCTCCTTTGATCTTAAAACCTCTTTACACGATTTCACCCATATTCTAGGATCGTCCAATCGCGCCACCTATTATCCTTAACTAATCAAGCTCTTTTACACCAATATGTTTGTCGATAATGATCATCAGACCATTACCACTATGGTTTGTGGCCATCTCCTCTCCTTCAATGCTCATACACTAGGTGTCATCCTCAACATCCCATCATATGGTACTGAACTGTCTAACATAGTACCACTTGAACGGTTTGTGTTTCACAACATCCTAAACTCGCCTAAATCAACCAAATTTTCACGGCATTTCAACAATCTCAAACCACATACAAAGCTTCTCTCCCATATCTTGTTTCAGAACATCTTTCCAAAGTCCAACTCAAAAGGATTTGTGGCCAAAGAGATCTCTCTCTTATTGTATGTGATATTTTGCTCTCTTTCCATAAATTGGTCGTCTATTATTTCTGAAAACATGATCAATTTCAGAATTTTTTGCCTCCTTCCTTTTGGTTATTTCATCTCATTAATTCTTTCACACTTCAATGTACTCCTTCACAACGAGGTAACATCCTTCCCTACTCAAGTCTTTGATGCTAACTATTTTGTTCAAGGATGTTGTCCACAACAACCATATGAAGATGAAGAATTTGATGACCAAGAATCTGAGACGGCATCACATTCTGACCTGTTCTTTGTTATAGTGGATGTCCAGATGACACAAGACCTTCTTATGCAGAAACGAGCTTTATATATAGAGGCATTTTAATCATTGAAGTTAGGACAAGACCTCATCCTCAAGCAATTGCATTCTCTGTCGTCTTCAGAATGAGTTTCTGTTATTCATTGGTCTGTAATATTAAACTCACCTACTCTGATCCCTCCATTTTGTCAATGACAAAAAGGGAGAGAAAACCTACCTCTTTTATGTAAGAGAAAAATGATACACACACTATTTATTATTGCGTTTTCTTTTATTTATGACTGCTATTTTTTCATAAAATGCATTATTCGTGTTTTGATATCATATTTAAAACATTATATATATATATATATATGGCTTATTGACAAAGGGAGCATATATTGTCATCATAAAAAAGGAGGAGAATGTTGAGAAACTATGTTTTGATGATACATGATAAATATGATATGCTTTCATGATGCATATATATGATACATGATAAATATGATATGCTTTCATATATGAAACTGGATATGTTATATTATGACTGGATATGATGTGCTATGAATCTAACGTGTATTTGATGCAAGGTTATTTCACTTAAGAAGAGTGAAGACAACTTGATCAAGTGCAGCAATTAGATGCAATCATACTATTCTGAAGAAAAAAACTTGATGGGTCAGACATTCAAAAAGTCTCTCCAAGAAGATCGGCAACTTCAAGATAAAGATTTTTCTTCCTTAGAGTCATATGTAACAAAACCTTCAGAAGCATGCATATTTCATATTAGACTATATCTTTAAAATCATACAAGTCATTCATATACAAAAAGACAAACTTTCATAAAAAGAACGTTATGTATTTCAAAAACACCTTTTTGAAACAAATCATTGTACTTCATACAAGCATTTATGAAAAAGACAATTTAACAAGATATAAAAGCTCATGATTTCAAAAGCATTTATGTAAGAAAAGACAAAATGCATTGGTTCATAATACACAAACATTTACGTAAGAAATTTTGGTTCATAATATACAAACATTTACATAAAAAATTTTGGTTCATAATACATGAACATTTATATAAGAAAAGACAAATTGTGAAAAGATGTATTAGTTCGTAATACACAAGCATTTACTTGAGAAATGATGATTTGAGAAAATAAATATTATTTTTATACACAAACATTTATTTTTGAACAAAATAATTAATTTAAGAAATGACCATTTATTTCTTTAAGCATTAAATATAATTTTAAAAACACTCACTCAAAAAGTGACGACTTATATTTGAAGACATTATTCTTTTAGTAAGCATTAAATGGTACGTCAAAAGCATTTACTCAAGAAATGACCATTTATAAAATAAGTACTACACAAGCATTTATTGTACTTTCATGTATTTAAACAAAGAAGTAACGATTTGTAATATAAATATACTTAAACATTTAATATACTACAAATCATTTATTTGAGTAATGACAAATTACAATATAAATTACATTTCTAAATACTTCAACGTTTAATGTACTACAAAACATTTATTTGAGAAAAGATACATTACAAATTAAATTTTATTTTTAAATACACCAACGTATATTGTACCTCAAATTATTTAATTTAGAAATGACGACTCGATGAAACCATCATTATTTATATACACCAAACATTTATTACTTAACAATTAGAAAAAATCATGCTCAAGGGGGCGGAGTTCGGCATCACAATTTACAATTTACACACAATGGTGATTTACAAAAATCGCATAGAGAAAAAAAATAAATGGCAAATCGTTACGCGAATTTCATAAATCGCTATGCATTTTTCGTAAATCGCTATATCGAGTAGCGATTTATGAAAATTGCGTAGCGAAAAAAAAATGACAAATCCCTAAATCGAGTAGCAATTTACGAAATCGCGTACCAAAAAAAATGAAAAATCGCTAAATTGAGTAGTGATTTACAAAAATTATGTAGCAAAAAAAAAAATAGAAATTTGCTAAATCGAGTAGCGAAAAAAAATAGGAAATCGCTAAATCAAGTAGCAATTTACGAAAATCACATAGCAAAAAAAAAAACGCAAATCGCTACGCGATGTTCGTAAATCGCTAAACCGCGTTGCAAAAAAATACAAATCGCGACTTGATTTTCATAAATCGTGTAGCAAAAAAAAAGAAAGAAATTTTGTCTTTTTCTAGAATCATCGTTTCATGACACTAATGGCGAGAAAGGGTGTTACGAAAACCATGATCAAGAAACAACCGAAGGAAACAATAAACAAGAATGATCAAACAAAACACAACGACATACAGATTTACGTGAAAAACATCACATTCAATCCGAGAGAGAGTAAAAAACTATGGCCTCCGAGAGAAAAAACTTTATTGCTCTTTTTTGACAGTTACAAGCGGGTAAGAAAAGAAAGAATTTATACAAGGTCTGTTAAGTACTATTTTGTGAAGGTTTCGAGAATACTCATATGTATTAAATGACTCATATTAGAAAGGAGAGGTCTGTATTTTAGGGTTATGGAATCCTAACTCCATTCAAATCCAACATGTTGAGAAGTTTAATTGTTATGTTTAGCTATAAGTCCTTCACACCACCTTCCATCCTCAGTGCAGGTAAATTGTTGAGCGATGTTGGCGTACCCGATCACGTGGTTGTTCGATGGAGTGTGTGATGCATAGACTTTATGAGATTCAACACCAACTTCGGATTTGAAATTGGTTCTTTGTTGGGGATGTTTAATAGAAAGTGAATATATGTCAATGCCATTGACATGGAAAGTGGGGACAAAGTGGCTCTTGAACGTGAGCCCCATCTTTGTCGGGAATTGACCATGGCTTTAACAAAAGAGAAGATTTACTGAAGACAAAAATCTAGACTATCTTGGCTTCATTAGGGTGATGCCTCATACTTTCACTCATGTGTTCTTGACCGTCGGGTCCACAATACCATTCAATATGTGGTCTTTGAAGGAGGAACCTTTTGTTCTTTTGAGCATATGCAAAGTATGTGAAAAGGCCTATTTTCATAATATGCTATCCAAGGATCCGTAGCGTGGAGGTATGTTTCATAACCATGCTCCTGGTCCCAAGGTCACCTCTGTTGAGAACCTTCTTCTCTACCAACCTGTGTCTAGAGAACAAGTTAGAGTTGCCCTTTTTCAAATGAATGTGATCAAGCATCGGACCCTGGCTTGCTTCTATTAGTCACTATGGGATAGTATGGGTGATGATATCATTAAGGTTGTCCAAGTTTTTATTTTTTGTGAAAGGTTTAATTGTTCATAAACTCAATGCCACCCATCTAGTACTCATTCTAAGTCCTCGAATGTAGCATCCTTCAATGAGTTTTGGCCTATTGCGCTCTCTACAGTGTCTTTTATAAAATCATCTAAAAAATCATGATCAATCGTATGAGTTTGATCCCGACACATATTATCTCCCAAAACCAGGGAGCTTTGCTTTAGGGTTGTACCATTCACGAGAGAATTTTACTAGCTCATGAGATGATTGATTCAATTGTTAATTATAATGTTCCCTTTATTTATTTAAAACTCGACATGGCCAAAGCCTATGACTTGGTGGATTGAAAATTCTTAAAAATGGTTTTCGTTATCTACGATTTCATCAACAATGGATTAAAAAATTAATGGTTTGTGTTACCACTGTGAATTTTGCAGTCCTTAATGGATCCCCGGGTGAAAATTTTTCTAGCTCTGAGGGAGCTCGACAAGGAGACCTTCTTTTTCCTTACATCTTCTTTGTTGCTATGGAGTGCCTTGATCGTTGCATTCAAGCTGATATTATTGCCAACCGCATTCAAAGACTGCCCATTCCTTAATGTAAGGACCCTGTCATCTCCCTCATGTTCCTTTATGATGCTTTATTTTTTTGTAAGACAAGCAATTTTTCTAGTAGTCATTTCAAAAATATTTTGGTGGAGTTTGAGCAACATACAAGAATGAAAATCAATCCTTGGAGGACTCTATTCATTTTTCTCAATGTAGACCAAAGCTTTGGGGAACAACTTTGATCTGTGTTGGGGTGGATCCTAAGCACCTTGCCTTTTAAATGTCTTGGATTTTTGCTTTTCTCTAGGTACCTCTAAGTTGAATGGTGTTCCAAACTTCTTACTAAGGTAAGGACAGTCGAGCATGCTATCATACACAGCAAGGGTATGTCTCATCAAACATGTATCATCGAGCCTTTCTCTTTATTGGATTCTATCTTTCAAGTTTCCCACTCTTGTCATAAAAGGTCTAGAAAGATTGTCTAGTAACTTCCTCTGGTCTGGTGTGAGCCCTCTTTTAAAGCTGCATCTTATCAAGTGAAAACAAAATTGAAAGATAGCATTCACTGGGACTGGAGTTGCATTGCATCTAATGTGCAATGACATATTGGTAATAAGGCAAAACCATGTTTTCCTCATTGTATTGGTGACTCTTATCACTCCAAAGCAAAATGTTTAGATTTATTATAATTTATAAATATATCTCACCATTTTTTAAGCCATGTCACATTATGGTATTTATGCAAAGAGAACTTTCTGAAAATACAGTGGGATGATGACAAATGATTTCTCATTTTATGTTGGGTGCAATATAACTTCATCCATATTTAATAAATTCCACCTCCCAATGATGTGATAGACCTTCAATTACTCTCACACATAAGAGATGGGAGTACTAGAGTTGCTTATGCCATGCAGGATGCCACAAGCCATTAATTGGCAATAGGGGCCACTCAACAAGGAGTAGGTATGCTGGTTCGAGAAAATTTGATTATAGAGGAGTTGATCTAGTTGGTGCAGGGCAAATGTTACAAAATCTGGATTAATTCAAACAACAGAACATGGGTAACTTGCATGAAGGTTATGCTGGATGGTAGAATCAAATCCCAAGACCATGCAAGAACTTTGAACACCATCATAAGCCAGTGTGTCTTCCGATTCAGAGATCCTGATCTAGGTATAAGAGGGGGACCTTAATCTCCCAGCTTAATTATAAAAAAAAAACATATCCCTCTTAGGCATAGATAATACTTAGTTTGGTCTGTATCCACCTTAAAAAGACAAAACAACAAATTGCTCCACTTGGCCCACCCTCCGAGAGGAGGTATTGATAACATCAAACCAGTCAACCCTTACCGCATAGAATAGAATCCAATAACATTAATTCTAGGGTGTTAAGGGGTTTCCGTTGGAGGAAAAACTAACACATTTTTCATTTAATTCAATTTATACACCCATCTATGGATGGAAAAAAGGAGCGAGGGATTACTTGGATGTCGTCATGATGGTGCAACTAGAGTAGAATAATATGGTATTGTAATTCAATAAAGATAGGGCTTTTCTTACGTGAAATTTTAGGAGATAGTGATTTATGGCAGTTCGTGCATATTGTAAGGTGTCTAATATCGAAAAAGGGGGGATTACACTTGGATCCCTGCTTGATAGTCAAACACATACCACGTATCACATCTCAATTATCTTGCTCGTAGTGAACATTAACACAATTGAACAAAGAATCTTTAAATACCTGTACTCTTCAGCCATCCTACTATTCCCTATGACAATATCATCACCCTTTTCCATCTAGCTAATAGCAGGGATGAAAATAAACAATATCCCTTTTGGCCCACCATTTTTGAAGATTGTGTTTCATATGTTATGCCTTCCCACTTTTGGTATTGCCACTATTAGGTGGGTAATCTGAGGAACGTTAGAAGTTATTTGGTTGTGGGTCAAAGGTTAGTAGTTCTATAGACTTAAAAAATCCACAAAAACAAAAATATAAGAATTCATAGAAACAAAATGTGGTGTGTTTTTGTGAATTATTTAATATAGAAAGATATACACTTAGGGTTCTAACTTTTTCTCAGTTGGTATTTTATATAAAAGGATAAAGTCTTTTTGTTCTAGCATTCCAAACACACTCTTAATTGTGTAAATTTTATAATATATGGTTTTTTCAAAAGTAAAAAGTAGATATTGAAATAATCACTCATACAAAAAATACTACAATTCTACAATAAAATTAATCAACTGTAAAACCACTCCTTGATAAGGAGTCTCTCCTTCTTTCCATGATACAAAGTTAGTATGAGAGGGGGGAGATTTTCATTTAATAGAGAAAGTGTTCCTCGTGACGAACGATTCCTCACGTTAAATAAGAGAAGTGTGTGTGTGTTTGTGTGTGGTGGGTGGGGTGGGGGTGGGGGGGGACCCCCACCACACCTTCTTGTGGGCTCTATAAGAGAGCCCACGATCTCTCTCATTCTTCTCATTTTTCAGGGAGAGAGAGAGAGAGGAGCATTGGCAGCAGCATCGTCCGACGAGAGTGAGCAACAACAGGTAGGTTGCCCACCCTCCCCTGTTGGTTTTTCTTTAAAAAAAAATACATCAACAATCAGGGAGATTGATAGTGTTGTCACGAAAGAAGAGAGGCGAGGTAGAGGAGGGGTGCACCCTTAGCCTCTGAGTTTAACCAAAGACAAGGATAGGAGGTGGAGCCACCATCTCTGGTGTGCAGCTACGCTGCAGACAGACGGGGTAGGAGGCAGAGCCTTCGTCCATGCATTTGGCAGTCGACGACAACCACACCGGGTTGTCTATGTTGCCACTGTCACCACCACTGTAATGAGCAGAGGGTGGAGTGCCCCTGCCTCAGCCACCAACAACATTTTAGTTGCCAATGAGGATCAATCAAGAGACATACGAGGGTGCGAGATAGAGGTCGATGACCTGAGGGTCGCCAGTGGCGCCGTCGTGGGAAGAGAGCAAACATGAAGTGGTGGTACCCTGCCATTATCGTCGGCAACCGGGTGTTTGCCAACATTGTTAGGCTCAAAGGAGAGAGATGATAGGGGTGTGTGGCCCGCCTATTACAGGTTTTAAAATAAACCTAGACCGACTCAATCTAGATTTGAACCAGATCGAGTTGGCCATGACCAACTCAATCTAGGTCAGAGTGCGACCCAAATCGAGTCTGGTGGGTCTTCACTAGACCAACTTGGTCTAGGTATGATCAGACCAAGTGTGGTTAAGAAAGGAAAAGAAAAAAAAAGGAAGGAAAACCAGGACAAGGACCCTCTCAGTTTTCTTATCATGAACTAGACCCAGCAAGAACGAGTCTGGGTCCAATTTTGGTTATCCAGAAAGGCCCCATGTCCACTTGGGTTTGGGTCCAGTTCAAACCAAACCTAGATTGAACTCAGTCTAGATCTTGTTGGTACCAAACAAAGACGGAACCCATTTTGGGTTAAATTATATCATATGGGGACCAAAATGGGTTTGATCCAGATTGTACTAAACTGAATCTAGATCCAGTTTGCTAGAAAAGGTTTGGTAAATGAATCCTTTTGGGATCGGTATAGACTAAACCCTGATCAAGTTGGGTCTAGATAAGATTCAGTAAATTCTGGAATAAGTGAGTAAGAATGAGAAAATAAGAAAATAGGTTAGTCCCACTTGGATCAGGTCAAACTTTGTTTACATACTTGTATGTTATATATATATATATATATATATATATATATATATATATATATATATATATATATATATATATTAGTCAAGTGAGCTTTGAGACAACCGAACTTGGGTTCAGTCAATCAAGTATAGACTGAACTTAAGTCGAGTCCTGTTCTGACCTGGACTAGGTCAAGTAAATAAAAGACCAAATTACCCTTATGGCATGTGGACAATATGTAATTGATAAAATGGTCATAACTTTGCACCTGAACTCAAAATTGGGTAAGGTTTGGTGCATTGGAGTCCGAACACAAAGAGAAATTTCTCTATCTTATTTTCATGACCAAACACAACACATAAAATGAGGTTCAACAGACCATTTTTGGTAGGTATAGTTTGGTAATCTTACAAAATATGAGAACTATTTGTTCAACAATTAAGTGAGTCTTTATGTACTAAACAGATCCTAAGAGTACAATGCTTGCATTCAAGGTAAAGAAAATTATAAACTTGTTTAGTTGATAATACACAATCTGTTTGTTACTTGTATGAGTTAGCTTACATGAATTCATGTATGTTTGAGAACATAATTATATTTTGTATATGATATAGTTGCATTTTAGAAATGTGTTGAAGCATATGAGTTTTTTGTAATGCCAAAAATGATTTTATGTATTTATAAGTTTCAATATAATTTGCATGTTAAATAGATATTATATTTTAGACAAAAATATACATACGAAGAATGTACAATTACATGCATGATAACAAAATTGAGTATTTGAGTAAAGTTTTTTGAGTTCTTTCTTTCAATTAGGTTACTGAAAGTTTGAGTTATTTTAGCATGTTAAACTTAGCCCCATAAATTTTGAAAGAGGCTACAAATGAAAAAAGGCTACCTGATGGTCGCCAGAGTGAGAGCTACCATAAGCATGAGCTACCAATGATTTATTGATGCAGAGACACTACACCTTCTACATGCTTAAATTTTTTGCTAAAAATCAAAATCCTATAAAGAACTCGAGAAACTTAAGTTATAGAGAAAATAATGAACTTCAGGTAGTTTATATTGGAAAGCAATGAGTTGCATAATGCATCATAGGGATTATGTTTCAGACAATGATCGATACTCTAGGCCGATAAGATGTAGCATGAACCACGAACCTTAAGGATATGTATAGCTCCTCAGTTTGACTCTTCGGTTAGCTATCAGTGGGTCCTATTTCACTGTAGTGCCTAGTGATTCCGGTTGTGATCATCCAGAGTGGTTCATAGACTAACCAACATCATAAAATTTGGGTATTCTACATGGATTGCTATGCCCATGGTATGCTATTACCGATATAGCCAATCTAGTATACTATTTAACATTGAGTTAATGCTAACTTTTGAGTTTAAGAAAGTTAATGAGAGAAATTAGAGATAAACTTGTGTGTTTTGTGATAAAAATTAAACTAAGATTAAGGGCTTAGACTTCACTGCAGTTGTAAATCAAAGGTTAAATTGCTTATAAATATTTATTACTAAGTTGTATACTCACCCCTTTAATAATTACAATTGTAGGTTCCAAAGAGTATTTCAGAGATAAGTCAACATAGTCGCGATTTCAGCAGGTGTTCTTAAGCGATTAGATAAACACTAGACTTTCATCTGATTTATGTTTTTATTTTATTGAACTCATATATGTTTGAGGGCTTTTATTATACAATGGTGATATTTTATTCTGGAAAAAAAATTTATGTCATGGTTTCGTTGTGCTCAGTTTAAACTCTTTTATTTAGGAAGTAATACCTATAAAGCCATACTCGAAAGGTCCCAAATCGATGTGTTACATCAACCAAAATCAATTCTATTATTGTTTCATTACTATATTCTATAATTACTTAACAACAAAAAGCAAATTATAATCATATATATAAAGTTGCAAAGAAGCCAACCAAGTTGAGCTTTAGAAGTTCAAATTGATCAAGCTCAATGACAACTATGGACTATTGAAGCTTAACCTTGACTTTTGCTAAAAACTTGCTTAGTTCAAGCTTTAGAAAAGTGTGAGGTTAACCTTATTTCAATTTAGAAAATTTAAGTTTTTAACAAATATTTTTTATTATGTCTTCACTAGAATGCATATAAGAAGAGTTGTGTTGTGCCATTCCTGCAAATAAACATATTTGCAAAACATGCTAAGTTGAAGGAAACTATAAACCCAAATATAGGTATATATCTCATTATGCTTAATACTCAGTTAAACTTATGCTAAGCTGAGATAAGTGGTTCCATATCAACTTGTTTTTAAACTTATGCTAGTGTAGTTGATTTTATAGGGATCAATTCATGAAGCATTTAATTCCGACACATGTGTGGTTTTTTACAAGATTTGTAAATTCAACGGTAAAAAAACTTTGTAAATTTTCAAGGATCCAAATATTGTTTTTTCATAAAAAACACATGATCCAAGTATGGATTCCTAGTAAATATACTATATTGAGCACATCTATGGGGTTGGATCCATAAAAAAAGGTACCAAAAAAGTAGAAAAACTTATTTAGTGTGATTCATTTATCATGTTCCCATTTCTCTCTCTCTCTCTCTCTCTCTCTCTCTATATATATATATATATATATATATATATATAGAGAGAGAGAGAGAGAGAGAAATGGGTATGTGCAAAATCGATACATGCTAAATGCATTTTCCTACCCTTTCGGTATTTTTTTTGTAGTTTTGAACCCATAAATGTGTTGGGCATGGTCTATATATGAGGAATCCACACCTAGATTATGTATTTTCAATGAAAAAAATGATATTTGAAGCCTAAAAAATTTACAAAGATTTTGGACTGTTGATTTTTTGAACCTTATAAAAACTCACCCAGTGTGTCGAAATCGAATACTTCGAGAGCTGATCCCTATAAAATCAAGTATGTAGATCACAATTGTACTGTCAAAAATTAAAAAAAAAAAACCCTGAAAAAACTCATTTAGCGCACCTACCCATTACTCTCTCTCTCTCTCTCTCTCTCTCTCTCTCTCTCTATATATATATATATATATATATATATATATATATATATATATATATATGAGAATTGAACATATTAGGCCTTATTTCTCGTCCTGCCCCGTTTTGCCTCATAGGTTTTAAGTGTTTTATGATAGATCTTAACCGTAGATATGTTTAGTGGTGTGAGTTTTAGAAAACGGTTTTGAAAACAATATTTTATATGAAAGCAATGTGAAAGCTAGACACCAAAAATTTAAAAACTGGCTCGCACGAGTGGTGGAGTTCGGGTCGAACTCAGAGAACGAGAGGTACTTGTATTCAAACACTCAATCTAACTATACTTTATTGCCAAAAGAAAAAGAATTAATTAATAAAAATAAAGAACTACGAGAGTACTGTCCTACGCATAGGGCTTAAACGAATAAATAATAAACAACCTTATTACAACCCAAATGAATTAAATAAATGAATAAAATAAAAATCCTAAGCTAAAAAGAAAAGTAAAAAAGTCTCTCTCAAGGCTTCCTAAGGGCACTTTTGAGGGCTTGAGGAAACCTCAGATGGTACTTTTAGGGCACGAAAAGGGCTCTACCGCACATTTCGATTTTTCCCTGCAATGAGACAAAAACAAAACACATGGCAGACAATGAAATCTATGTCAAAATCAATGGAAAAAATAAAGAAAAATCACAAAGCACGAACTAAACTATTTTATGAACTAACTAATGTCAAACTTGTAACAACCTAACACTAGAAGACAAAATAGCAAAACTTCCTAACAAACTAAGTGATGTATAAGAAGTTAAACTAATGTAACTAATTCTAAATTCTAAACTAAACTCAAACAAGAAACTGATGAAGGCAATTCAATGACATGCATAGAATAACTAATAACATATAGACACTTAAAATGACCTAACTGAAATAAATTACTAAAAACGTAAATGGAAAAGAATTACTATTCAATGAAAGCAATAATTCCAATATAACCTACTTAGTGATAACATAAAACAAGAAATAGGTAAACTAACAATTTTAATTAATTCACAACGTACACTAAGACTACCTTGAAAACTTGTTGATACAAAGCTAATAACAAAATTTGAAGCACACTAGACTAGAGTAGAAATAAACAATTACCCACAACTGAATGAATTAGACACTAAACAAGGGACATGTACATTAGAATCTAGCAAATCTGCCTAATCAAAGCACGATGCAATCACCATAAAACAATCTATATATTGTAAAACAAAGTCAAAACTAACTCTAAGAAACATATAGCAATCTACCTAATGAATGATATGAAGTAATATAATATAATATTCTGATCTAATTTACTAACTGAGAATAATTAACGGTAAGACAGATTGAACTACTAACAATTCAATAATAAATCAACTAGTTAACTACCTTAAGAATTAAAACTATTCTAGCTAACTACTATATAGCAAGTCAAAACAAGTTAAACTAAATAAATTGTTGACTCAGTTTCACTACCGGATTATATGAATTAATTATGACAGGGTATAAACAACCTAACTAAGTGCCAAAGCATAGCAATAAAACACATCTAGCCTAACCGATTGTGCACAGAGTCAAGATAAATTTATCTAAAGAAATTGAATGGCTCACACAATAACTATTTTGATTGACGCAGTCTGGGTATTCAACTATGCCGACCTGAAGCAAAATATGATTGATGTACTCTTGGATCCAGACCAGCAATGACAGATCACATTGATCTGCTGGATTTGCTAAACACGTGGATGCGTGACCAAAGGAATATGTTTAAAGCACACACTGTGCTCACTACAAGAAAAATGCTACTTAGTGACAGAAATTTGCGACGGATTTTTTCCGTCGCCAATTAGCGACGGATTAACGAGCGAAAACTATTTGTCGCTAACGTTTGAAATATTTGCAAAATTAGCGACAGAAATATCTCCGTCGCTAAAGCCGTCGCTAATTAGCGAGGGATTAGCGACAACATTTTTTCATCGCCAAAACACTACAAAAAAAATGCTAATTAGCGAGGGAATTTTTCTATCCCTAATTCGTCGCTAATTAGCGACGGATTAGGGACGGAAAAATTCCCTCGCTAATTCCGTCGCTAATTTTCGTCCCACCTGAGTCGCGAAATTTTCCCTCCCTCCGTTCAAAAATTTTCCGCTCTTTGTTCCCCCCCCCGTTCAATTTAAACCATCCCCGAAGCTCCGCTGACGACACACGCACAAAGAGTCGATCCCCACGAGAAGTCGCAGATGGAGCCGTCGTGGCTTCGTCGGAGCCGAGACGTCAAGGGGGCGACGAAGAGGAGGCGTTGGGAGCCACTGCAGCCTGCCGAAGTTGAAGAGAGTGGCGACGAAGAGGTGGCTGCTGTTGGGGAGCCACTGGAGCCTGCCGGAGTCGCGAAGATCCGCGCGAAGTCGCGAAGAGCCTGCCGGAGTCGCGAAGAGCTTGCCGGAGTCGCGAAGATCCGCGCAAAGTCGCGAAGAGCCTGCCAGAGTTGCGAAGATGTCGTACTCGTTGCTCCTCCCCCTGCAGCTCGTGAAGATCTGCGCAGAGTCTTAGCTGAAGCTGAGTGCCCCCGCCGTGAAGCTCTTCGACTGGTTCTCGTGGCAGACCTGGAACTTGAAGAGAGGAGCTCCCCCGGAACGCGCCACTGTCGTGAAGCTCTTCGGTTGGTTCTCGTGGCAGACCTGGAACTTGAAGAGGAGCTTCCCCCGGATCCGCGCGGAGTCGCAGCCTGCGGAACGCGTCGGTTCTGTGGAAAAAAAATTGCTCCTTGCCGGAGAACGCGCCGGCAGTGAGCAATTTTTTTAAATTTTTTTTTAAAAAATTTAACGACGGATTAGCGACGAATATTATCCATCGCTAATTTAAAATAGCGAAGGACTCGCGATGGATCATATCCGTCGCAAATTAGCGACGGACTTAGCGGCGGATAAGTTCTGGCACGAATTAGCGTCGAAAAATTCGCGATGAAAGTTTTCAGTCGCTAATCCGACGCTAATTCGTCACTAAACAGTTTAGCGACGGATTAGCGTCGGATTAGCGACGAATTTAGGTCGTCGCTAATCCACAGGTTTCTTGTAGTGGCTGCTGAACTTTGTGTTTTACGACCACTACTAACCCACAACCTGCTCGGATCAGGCTGCCCAGGCAGGAGATCTGGTCACTCCGATCAGATGATCAGAGTGTCCAAATCTGACACAGACGTGCAAGCTACCTATGCTACAATATAATTAAATAGGGGTTTTCGTTGTGTAGCATAAAGAACAAAATAAAAACCAAGAAAGCTAATACATGCAATACTATGTAAAGAAAAGAGGAAGGAAAAGATGTACCTACTGGTCTGTCTCCGACAGAAGGGTTGAGAAGAAGAAGATGATGAATCCAGTTGTATCCATGTTGCCCTGACGAAGAAGAAGTTATCGATGACGAAAGGGTTAGAAGCTTGAAGAAAAAGAAGAAAAAAAAGAAGAAGATGAGAAAAAAGAGAGAAAGAAATTGGCAAAAGAGAGAGAGAGAAGAGGGAAGTAAGAGGGCTGCTGGAAAAACATTTTTCCAGCCCTCTAAACTACTATTTATAAGCCTAATTAGGTTAAAACAAAGTTTTCAAAAGAGTCTAAATATTTTTGATAATTTTCAAAACAAGGTCTCTTATGAAAATATAATTTTTCTAAAAATTAAAACTTACTAAACTAATTAAAAATTAGCTAATACAAACCTAAGCTAACTAAACTATAATTAAGAAATTCTAAATCTAATAAAAGCACTAAACATCCAGGAGAAGCTTTGAAAAACTGAATTTTCTTATAAAATTCAATTCAATGCGGTTTCTCGAAACTAACGATAAAAATGGGGTTTTATAATGATTTTAACTTGAATCATGAATAAATAATAATTAATAAAATGCAAATCCTATGCATAATCAAATACCCCATGCTTATCGTTTGCTAGTCCTCGAGCAAACTGAAGTAAAAAGCAAAACTATTAAATTAATTAATCAAAGCAAAACCTAACTAACTTTCGTAAGAATCACAGTTGCATTTAGTGTATGCAACAAGCTCTTTAAACCCCTGGGTTACCCCAGTAGATAAGTAAGGTCTCGTGAGGGTTTGCAGTGATGCTACCCATAAACATCGATCTCTATCATAGAAATTCAACTTAAAAAATCATTAGGCAATCAAGAAATTTATTTTTATAGATATTTCATGCCATTACATTATCAAAATATGATTAGAGTCTTTTACCCGCCACTACAGAATAAAGCTTTTTCTTTCACTTCTCTAAATAGCATAATCATCTATGCTTTATTCTCAGAAAATCAAATACATACAAGTCATTATTTACTTATCCTCACTCATATGTTTTCTGCACATGTTTTCTTAATATTTACTTCTAAGCATTGAACTTTTTCTTGTACGCTCTTTTCTTTTTCTTTGATTTTTATTTTTTTCACACTTTTCCTTTATTTCTTTTATTGAGCATTGTTTCAAAATTCTAGTTTCGTGATCCGTGTAACAAGCTTTGGGTCAGTGACTCCCAGGCTAGACGACCTTAGGGCACCAGATACAAAGTATCCCTCAGACTTAATTCTGAAGTCACTAGACCTTCAATTTTTATAGTTTTACGTATAGTCTACTTCTTGTCATGTGCAATGCCATGTTCTATTAGGCTCTTTATAAAGTCCATAGAACAGGCTTTCAGGTCGGTGGCTCTCGAACTAGAAGGCTTTAGGGCATCATGTGTAAACACCCCTCAGGCTCTACTTGCTCGGACACAATAGGCCACAAATATCAACGTAGACAAAGAAGTAACTTCCTTCGTTATCCTTTTCAACATGGGAAATAAACACTTCAACTTGTGTCTAAGCCCAGCTAGTGGAGAATACAATGATATCAAACAACTAAATATATTATTATTTTTTACTTTTTTTTGAGCTCTTTTTTAATTTTGTTCATTTGCTTAGTTTTTCAAAAATAAAACTGTGCATATTCATACTTTTGATTCAAAATAAAGTATAACATGCATCTATCGTCATTTCTTTAAAATCCAAATAAACAACCACGATTTTCTAGATTTGTGTCAGATTTTTTTTTTCGTGGGGCTTAAAAATCCTCTAAAACCATTAGATGTTGTAAAGCAATCATATAAGTTCAAACTCATTCCTTAAAAGCCCAATTTTTTTTGAGTTATTATCAAAAGTGCAAGTACAAAGACAAAAAAATGGGTATTCAAACTACACCATCTCCCATGCTTGAATGACACTGTCCTCAGTGGCATGCCCCAATGCTTGTATGAAACTAAGTGAATGCACATGAGAACAAACATGATTGAGAGAAAATGAGTAGAAGTCACCTGATCCACAATATAGAACCTTACCTGATACGGCATGTGAATGACTCTACATAGGTTTCATCTGTCTCACAGTTATGCAACTCATAAATATATATATATATATATATATATACATGATCTAAGCTTGACGCTCATGAAGAAAAACTACCTAAAAACAGGAAAACTACTTAAGCTACTAATGATACATCACAAATATGGGCTCGCTCCCATAAAGCGCTAAGTTTTACATCCTCAGCTAGACGGATCTCTGGTGACCCTTCAACGTCCATGAGATAAATAGACATGAAGTCATGCTCAATCAGGGGCTCTGAGAAAAATGGTGTCATCTGTGACACTGCGCACTATGTTTCCTCCAACTCTATCCCTATGCACCCTACGATGACTCTCTAGACTGGAAGGAAGGAGTTTAGTCTCTATATGGAGACTATTCTCAAATGGTGAAGAGCCAAAAACTGATCTACTATCAATATATGCAACATCAAGCAAGTGAGGGTTGTTGTGAACCTACTTGATTATGTGAGATATTTCATGCATGTGTGCCCCTTGCTTGCTGAAATCACTCGGTTTTTCTAAGGCCTGCAGAATAGGAGCTTGGGGAATATACAAAGAAGGCACAGGTTGTGGGACCTACCCGTTCTCCTTGGTCTTGGTGGAGGAGATCGAATGGTCAGTGGGTATGATAGTGGGCTCGTCAGTTGATTCCAGAGTAGAGTGGAATGCCTTCCCACTTCAAAGGGACATAACAGAGTTGACCTGCTCATGATGGGACTCTGTGGGGTGCATGCCATTATACATGGGTTCCTTACTCTTCGGGTTGACGACAGATTGACTCGAGAGGCTTCTCTTGCTTTACCTGCTCAAGGCGCCAGCCAACTGTCTCATCTGCATCTCTAGCTTCGCTATTGACTGTGTGTGGGAACAGAGGGTGGCCTTAATGTAAGAAAAGGGCTCTAACAATTTTCTCTGAAAAGATGAGCTCGATGTGGGCTCCTGAGGAGAAGGCAACCCTGACCCTAGTTCTCTCGTTGAATCCTTCTTCCGTCGTCTACGTTGACGATGCCCACTCTCTTTTTTCTCATAGTTTGTGTTTTTTCTGGTTCCTCTGATTGATGGTGCAGGCTCTCAGCAAGATAGCATGCAACCCCCTCCAGAAATAGCTTCTCAAATGGCAGATCAGCCCCCACTCCAGGTTCAAGCACAAGGTCTCCGACAATCTCTAGAGGTACGCCTCCGATTACCCTCCCCGTCATGAATTTTGCATGTTTTGCATGTTTTTCTGATTTTTTGTTTTTTTTAGGTAGTTTTGGGTTTGTTTTTGTTGAATTGGTGGATCAGGTGGGTTATTGAAGTGGTCGGGGCTCCTAGGACGCTCTACGCAAGCGAATCATGCCAACTTCAAATCGATTTTCTTGAGCATTACCCCATAGAGGCGCCACAGGTTCAGTTTGGGGCAGGCATTCTGTTGCTTCTTTTTTGGGGATTCTTTAAGTTCTTTGTTTGGTGAGTGAAATTGGAGGTGATTTTATTGTTTTGTTTTTTTGGTTTGGTAGGTGATTTTGCACCATCTTGCGCTTATGCATCTGCATATTTATAGCAACGACCATATTTGATTAGGTAATCTTGGTGGTTTTCTTTGATATCGGGGTTTTCTTTCTCTTTTTCTCTATTTTTTGGGGGGGTGAGGTTTCTTTTGATTCTGTCTTTAGTAAAATGCTCTTTTTTGTTGTTGATTTTTACATTGCATACATTTAATTCTCTTGAAAACTGTTGGTGATCTTTGACATGGTCATGCGATTATTTCGTGGATTGAATTGTTGATTAACACAGTGGGATTCTTGCTAGAATATTTATATCGCTCGCATTTAGTGTTGGATCATTTTTAAGATCACACAATTTCACAATCAACAACATGATATGATTTAACAAAGTAATCATGATAAACAGTTGATCGAAACATAAACAGAGAGCAAGCATGCCGGTTTCCGCATAAAACCAAAATCCAGACCACAACATATGAACAAACATATGCACATAACACAATAAAAACAACAGGAACATGTTTAGATTATGTAATAGGCTAAGGCGTACGAAAGTACTCCCCTTAGAGAAGATTCACCCCCACATACACTGCAAACAGGGTCCTGCATCTTTCCCCTAGTATACAATAGCCTCGACGATCAGAACCGGTGCACTTTGACAGAACGTCCTTCGAAGACAACCTCTACGAACCGATGTTGCAGAAAAACCCTTTTCGGGATAACTCAAAAGAGAGAGAGATCAACATGCAAAGAAAAAATGCAGAGCCTTTCTTCCTCAGAATTATGCATAAAGCATGTTCGTAACCCCAGCCCTAACTGCGTTTTTATAACCCACGAACGGTTACGAAAGCATGAAAGGGATCCGTTATTGAATTCGAGAAGCCGAGACCCGTTAGCGGAATCTGAAGAGTCGAGATCTGTTAACGGAATTCGAAGAGCCATTAACGGGCATGGACTACGAGGGGTCGTAACCCGATATCATTTCTCATAACCCATTAAAGAATCCAAATATCCACAAAAACTTTGGGAAAAAAGATACTTTGGTCTTGATTGGATATGGCCCTAAAGGGCCAATTACCCGAACCCGAACCCGAGCCTGGCTCGGCTCGGCACAACACGGCGCGCGTGCGCGCGTGTGTGTATGGTAGTCATCCTAACCTCTTGTTCTTAGGAACACGTGTGAGACTTTACATGTAGGTTATAAAGCCTACAACAAACTCAAACACTTTCAATATGGGACTATTCCACATCATCAAGTCCAGCCTTTTCAAAAAACAACCTACGTTTTTCCTTATTTGAATTTTCTCTCACGTTCACTTCTTACACCTAACATTCTCCCACAAATTCAAAGAATGAAAACGGGAGGAAACCAAGATGCAAGATAGGATAATCTACTACAGGACATATCATGCTTTCAGCAATGGTACCTTCCAATTTGAACCACTACCTTAGTTGACTAACTTTGCTTCCACAGGAACGAAGTTAACTGAAGTCTTGAACTTGAACCTTTGGTGTAGGAGTGTCCATTAGCAACAACATGATAAAGGTTCTGGTTGTAATCTTTAGGGGCGGCGCGTTAAAGGCCATGTGCCCGAATTCTGTTTCGTGAGTGACTTCAGAAATAACCCAATTCCTTAAACTGCGGCCACACAGTCACACTCACATAGGTGGGCTTCTCCAGAGATGCACTACTAACATCTCGCCTAGAAGGCTTTGAACCCATTCAGAGTTTTAACTCTTCCTTAACTTGCAGCTACAACACCTTTCTAGAGTAATCAGTAGAACAAACACAGATACATAATATCTCATAAATAAGGTGTTATTCAGTTCACTCTACAGCTTGTTATTACCACATTGAACCTACTTTGTGGGATCTCCACTGAGATAGGTTGGATTGCTACTGTAGATGAACTACTGATGGGTTTCAGTCCCATCCCCTCTATGGATTTCAGGACTAATGACTTATTTAGTCCTTTCGTTAATGGATAAGTTGTGTTCTCTTTGGATCCAACATAGTCCACAACAACCACTAACAGAGACATCAGTTCCCTTACAGATTTTATTCTGACTTGGATGTGTCTTCTCTACTTTTGATTATATTTTGTGCTTTTAATCTTTGCAATAGTGGCCATATTGTCATAATGCACAGATATTGCAGGAATTGGTTTGCTCATTAAAGAAAGTTTCTCAAGAAGTCCCTTTAACCATTCAACTTCCAATCGTGTGATATCTAAAGCACAAAGTTAAGCCTCAAAAGTAGACCGAGAGAAGATGGTCTTCTTTATTGATCTTCAGGCGACTGCGCTGCCACCCAAGGTAAATACATACCCTGTCATACCATAACTCATAGAGTTCATGGCTATCCAACTTGCATCACTATATCCCTCAAGAACGACAGAGAATCTCTTGTAATGCAAACTCAAGGAAATGGTTCTTTTCAGGTACCTAAGTACCATGTCCAATGCTTTCCAATGAGAGCGATTTGGACAACTTGTGTATCTCCATACAAGTCTACAGTGGTCTTCTTCTTTTTATAGTTTCATCTACTTGTATCATATCAACCTTTTGCACAAGATTCATATTAAGTCTTTGTGTTAAAACCATCTTAAACAACATTAACTTATTTTCTTTTATTAGTCTGACTTCTAGACACATTTTAATATTCGAGGCAAAAATTAAATTCGAGATCCATATTCGGGGCAAAAATCTTATTTGAGATCCTTATTTGGAGCAAAAATCCATATTCGGGGCAAAAATCCTATTTGAGATCCTTATTTGGAGCAAAAATCCATATTCGGGGCAAAAAACTGATTCGAGATCTATATTTGGGCCAAAAATCCAATTTCAAATTCATATTCAGGGTAAAAATTCATGATTTTGATATAATTTAGTAATTGAATCCATATTCAGGCAAAAAACTACCATAAACTTGTTAAAACATGTAAAATGGTGGACGGATGGGGTCATACGATCCAAAATAAAGTAATTCGACCCATTATCCATGATTGTTTAAGTTGTTCGCACATCGTCATCAAACAACATACATTTGGAACATAACATTTGAGTACGGTTGAAACAAACGTTGGACTTGGAACAATTGTTACAGAATGAAGAGAACCAATGTTCTGTTCCATTTTTTTTTTCATTTCGTCCAACCTGGGACAAGTCATCAAACATACCCCTAAGTAACATACATATATATATATAGTAATGGGTAGGTGCAAAATTGATATATAATAAATGGGCTTTCTGCCTTTCTGGTGTTTTTTCGCAGTCCCGACCCCATACATGTGTTGGGCATGGTCAATTTACGAGGAAGGAATCTACACGAATCATGTGTTCTCAATGAAAAAAATGATATTTAGAGCCTAAAAAGTTTACAAAGATTTTGGATGGTTGATTTTTTGAACCTTATAAAAATTCACCCTTGTGTCGGAATCCAACACTTCAAGCCCTATAAAATCAAGCACATAGCACATCTGTATGGTCAGAATCTAAAAATAAAACAAAAAAACTTTGAAAAACTCATTTAGCAAGTTTGGTTTAGCATATATTATTTCTCACCTACCCATTACTATATATATATATATATATATATATATATATACGCGTGCATGTGTGCCCTTGTTTTTTTTGTGCCTGTGTTCAGGTCACTAAAAAAACAGGCCAGGCCTATGCCCGGTTCAAGCTGACTTAGAGTTGAAAAAAATCAGACCGAGCCTGGTCCATCACAAAATGACCCAATCAGTTGCTCACACCTATTTCCAACAAACACGGACGGCCCAACCCAGTCCACCTTTGTTTCTAAACAAACAAAGTGGCACGAATCCTCCAATTCAATGGTTCACAACCAAAGAACCGGCCCGTTTCTGAGATAAGTCTGGAATTTTAGACCCAACTTGAACCGATGGGTTTACCAAGATCGGGTGAAATCAGGACAAATCAGTTCGGGACATCAGCCCAATTAGAGCATACCGGACCTAATTACACCCCTAATGATCCGTTTGGATGCGGCCATAGAATACCTGGTTTAATGAAAATCAGGTTTAAAGCCTGGCTTTTAAAACACTCTGAAAACCTGGTTTTGATGTTTGGATCACAGCTTCTAACCTGGTTTTAACTAGATACTAATGAACTTCTCTTAATGCATTTTGCTTTACCATATCTTCAAATTGTATTTTTGTGGCATGAATGGTTGTGTCTATTGTTTGCCACCCGAGTCACCACAAATGAACATCCTAAGATCATACAAATAATACAAAGGAATTATTAAGCTTTAGGGATATCAATGGATCAGATTTTACCCAATATCCAACCGAATCTGACTCTGTTTAGTTGGATTTGGTATGCCAAAACTACATCCGATTACAATAAAAAGCCAATTTAGTTTTTATTTCTTGCTATCAAATTTGACTATATCCAGATTTGACGGATAGTCGAACCTAATTACTTGTAAAAAGTGAGATTGGTATGAGTTTTTCACCATCCAAATCTTGATCCGAGTCCGAATTCGTTTAACAAATATGTTCATCCAATTCAACCCTAGCTACGTTCGGATCCGGACCTGGACATGGGTTCAGACCTAGGTGAGTCAAATCGAAGAGCCTTTCTAGAAGCTTCTATCCGCATCGGGCTCGTTCTCTTCACTCGTACAAGGTACAACAAAAGGGCGCCATTTCTCTTTAACAACACAACCCGTTTGAGTCAGAGAGCCTCTCTTCGCGTTAGGGTTTCCCTTCTCTCCTGGTTTGATCCCCCAAACTCCTTCCTCCCTTGAGCTTCCTGATGGCGGTATGAATCTCTTTCTCTCTGTCTCTCCCTCCCTCTCTCTTTCTTCAATGAAATGTTATCTTCACCATCACTTTTGCTCTTGTTTTTTGCTGAAATTTTTGGGTTTGCTGCGGTATTCTGTGGCTCTCTGTTTCAGTTTATCTTTGATCTTGCTTTGTCCCATCCTGGATTGATTTTTAGGCACCTATTTCGATGCCACTATGGGATAAAGGATTTTGTACTCCTGAGCATGATGCGGTTTCTAAGCTTATCCCGTTTTCTGTGGGTTAATCTAGACAACCGCTTAAGGGGTGCTTGTGGGCACTGACTTGTTTTGAAAAGTGGGATAAGTTGGGAAATTTATGGTGCAATATTATGCAAGTTTTGATTTGACCCCCATTTGTTGGAAATGCGGGCGCGTAAAGAAACCTGCATAGTGTGGGAAGAATCGTAGCCGTCGTGGTTAGTATCATTGCGGAGATTGTTACGGGAGAGGTTTCTGATTTCTTTTCCCTTTTGATTCGTGTTTCTTAAGGTTGAGAAGCTTCTGAAGGATGAGGCCACTGAGGAGAAGGGAGAACGAGCCAGAATGGTAAAGTCTCCTCTTTTTACAGTTATCATGATCATTTCGTAATTCATTGTTATTTTTAACCGTAAAATATGCATCTTTGTGTGCACGGTGCTTTAGTGAAGCTGGCGTTTCATTCTGAGGATTTTACAGTGATCCATGTGTTTGTAACATCTTTTGGAAAAACATTTTAAATGCTGAGTATGGTTAGGAATTTCAGATAAAGAATCACCATTCCTGACAGGAAACATGGTCGTCTCTTTGCTTGTTGCTTTGGCTATGTTTTGTATTTTTTCTCTTTCATTATTTTCTAAGTGAGCTATATGTTGAACATGACCCAATATCCCATTTTGGTTGCATCTTACTGCAATATAAGGTGTGGATTGAGAAATCTGTTGAATTGGCAGTTTTGTGATGCAAACTCATTGCTGGTAAAGGGTTGCTGCCTAGAGTTACTAAACATGCACTGGAATATGTGAAGCTTTTAAGGCTGCTAGATTAGGACAATATGGGGGTCCGATATCTAATCAACAGATTAAATTTTGGCCAAAATTGGTGGTCTTTGTAGCTGCATAGCAGGCGTATGTTCGATTTCTTCTCCCAGTTATACTATAGTTACTGGAGATTTTTCTGTTTTGGTCGGCGATTCACTACCTGCAACCAGATATACTCAGTGTACAAGGTTCATTTTTGGTTCATATGATCCTATTCCAGCATGCTGGAGTCCTTGCCCCTTCACAACCCAATCTCGCTGGATCACTACTTGAATTCTCGCTGGATCACTACTTGAATGTCTGAGAGCAGGTTATTTAGACAGTATTTACTAATAATCTGTTTAGAAGTTGATGATATGAATGGTAGATATCCATTTGAAGTTTTGAACAAGTGGATTGGTACTTTGAAGATGATATTTATTGGTTGTCCTAGTTAAATTCAGAGACTGTTTAATTCTAATCATGGTTACTACTGTTATCTTCATTTGTGGCTTCACTTGTTCTGACATTGTCCATGAGTGCTTGAAGCCCAGGAAATGTGAGTTTCATGTTGATTCTTTTGTTTTACTCCAAACTATTAACTGAAATTTATTCTTCATAGTCTAAGCAAGATATGCCTTCTTCCCTTCATAAGATTTTTAATTGACACTTGTTTTGGAATAAAAATTTCTCCTTGTTCTAAAAAAAGGCAAGATAATGTCTTATTGGGTAATTGTACTAAGACTGCAAACTTTCTAATGTCTCTTGTACTTCATTGATGATGTTCACTTTATATGATAAGTAGAGTCATCATCCATATTTATGTTTTACATTTTAAAGGATTTCTGAATGCAAAACTCCAAAATGTCAATATTAATCAAAACAATTTCAACATGAGAATATGGTTACATTATTTGAAAAGTTCTCTTTCTAAAATATAATATTAAAATTTAAAATTTTGTTATTTCCATTTAAAAATACCTGCCTTGAGATTTTCCAAAAACCATGTATTTGTAAATCCTCCCAAGCAAAACCCTTGCCAGTGCTATTACAGTGAGTGCAATTTAACCTATGCAGAATTGGTTAAAAAATTCAAATCCAGAATTTTCTTTTTTAATAGGTGTTACTGTGTTAACTAAAATTTCTTGTTTGTTCATAATTTAAGACGAACATTTTTGAGAAAAATATTTTTGTTTTCATATCCTCATTTTTAAACCTTATGCTGGCATAGTTGCTAACATATGTACTTCCTGTTCCTCATTTTATGGAATATCAGTTCTGCATTTCATGCAAGTTGGAGAATGAGATTCTCATTTGCATCAAATGTTCTTTTAATTTTGCAAACCTGAGCTATCATCAGAAAGAAGAATTCCTAACATTATCCAGTACTTTTATTATTTAATTGCTGGCCCACCAGCCAACTTGCTATGCTTTTCTTTTTTTAATTTTTTAAAATTATGTTACTCTTCTTTGAGAAAACTTATAAATCTCAATTATAGTTATTAATAGCTGTTATGAACTTGGAAGTGCTCAATATTGGTGACAGTCTGACATCTGTGTACTTTTTGGTGTGTATATTTTGGTGCAGGCATCATTTGTTGGTGCCATGGCAATTGCTGACTTAGTCAAGACCACTCTAGGCCCTAAGGGAATGGTATAGTTCTGATATCTTTGGTGCCTCGGAATTGAAGCTGGCCAATTTCCCCCCCCCCCAAAGTTAAAGATAATTGTGGTATTGGATTTCTTCTTGTGCTTGACTGAATAAATTTAAATGTTCATTTCTTTTAGGACAAGATATTGCAGTCTACAGGCAGAGGTCACAGTGTTACTGTTACAAATGATGGTGCTACTATCTTGAAATCACTTCATATTGACAATCCAGCAGCTAAAGTTTTAGTTGGTATCCATTTATGGGAGACATGATTCTCACGTTGCTATGAATGAGCTTTACTGTTTCTGTTTCACAAAGCAGTGCATTTTCTGGGTTTGCTTCTCATAAATTTTACATTTGTCTTGCATTTTCTTTGGCTTAGTCAGGAATTTCTGTAGAATTTTGTTTTTTTGATTTTAATGGCCTAGCAGCCTGTGGTGCTTGTCGCATATTTTTTCCCTGTTTTATTTGAAACTATCCAAGTCATCAGCGATCACGTTAATGTTGTACAGGTTTTTGGTCCATTGCTTCGGCTGTTTCTGATTGTACTTATTAAAACAATGTTTGTGCTTCCTCCATGACCTCATACCGATGCAGTGATACAAATATAACGTAATAAAATGCTAACAGCATGTTAGAGATTGCATATTCGTTTCTGGACCTATTTGCCTCTCTCTCTCTCAAAAGATCACATATCATATGTATTTTGCTTAACTTTTGAGTCAGATATTTCAAAAGTTCAAGATGATGAGGTTGGTGATGGAACAACATCTGTGGTTGTCTTGGCTGGAGAACTACTGAGGGAAGCTGAGAAGTTGATTGCAATTAAGATCCATCCAATGACAATAATTTCAGGTTTGCTTGAACTTATGCAGTTAATAAATCCCCATAAGAATTTGGCCTTCTTAAAAGTTTTCTGATAGTTCTGTCCCGTGCATGGGTTTGTTTCATTATACTCTTGTAAGCATTTATGTTAAGCAGTGTGATTTGGCTGCTGATTGAGGGGTTATTTTATTCCAAATCGATCTGCTGAAGCAGTAGGGAACAACTCTCTCTCTCTGTCCGTATGTGTGTGTGTGTGGATGTTAACAAGTGCACCACATTTTAAAATGACAGTAGTTTCATGCATTGATTCGTGCTACATTGGTCTTTGTAGTAATTTTATGTAAAGAAAAAATGGCACATTTGCTAGCAGTTCTTTTTACATACAAACTGTCTTCTATTTTTTTGTAAATTTACCGAAATACTGTTGGTGATGGGACAATTAATGTGTGAAAAAACTGCTGTTTTTTTTAATTTGTTGAGGATGAAAGTGCGTGATGAGCTAAGTTCATGTATATTTGTGGAAGTTAACAGCTACAGTATGTTTTCATTTATGCATGTCATACCATGTATTTTGTTAGACATAACTATTAGTTATCCTAAAACATCTCATTAAACATTTATTTTAATATTTTATAACGATCCAAATTGTATTTTCTGCTTGTTATTCTTCTATCTTTTGAATATCTGCATTAAGCACACAGGCTAAAACCATTTCTCAATGGTTTCAGTTCTATTCTTCATGTGTTTTCATTATGATAGGTTATAGGATGGCTGCAGAATGTGCTCGGAATGCTTTAACACAAAAAGCTAAGGATAATAAAGAAAACCCAGGTAATAGTTGTTAATGTTAACATTTCCACATTTTCTGTATGCACTTCTGCTTGTTTTGTTTTTTATTTTGAGTTATCCTACAATAATTTTTGAGGTACATTCCAAAGTTAGGCCAATGGCCTATCTTAGTGTCAATTTTGAACTGAATGTTTTTTGGTAGAAATTTACAACTTTGTACAACTAGACTAGCAGTCACAGCCATAATCCTGGTATTTATATTTACACTAAGGGGAAGTTTGGTTTGACTCACCAGAAATGATTCTAAATCAGACGAGATCCGGAATCATGTGATTCAGAGTCCTTGTGATTCTATTTCTCATGCAAATGAGGAAATGATTCACTGCAAATGAGAGTCATTCTCTCATGATGCATTTTCTCATTTTTGTGTTGACATGAGAGAATGAAGCACATGAGAATCATTCTCTCATTTGGATGAGAGAATGATTCTCATGGGATTTAAACAAAACATCTCCTAAAGTTTTTGTTGACAGAAGAAGCATGAATCTGTAATCTGTTTTGTTTATCCACTAGGTCATATTGGATCTACTGCCTTCTTCTAGCATTTACTTATATTGATCATGTTTCCTCATGTTCTGTTACTCTTGTAATTCAGATAAATTCAAGTCAGACTTGACAAAAATAGCAAAGACTACACTTAGTTCAAAGATTCTTTCTCAAGACAAAGAGCATTTTGCAAAACTGGCTGTGGATGCTGTTATGAGGCTTAAGGTAATGTCTACAGACACCATGATGTTCAAGTGTGCAAGGAAATCCAATGTCACAGTCGAGATTTGGCTGTTTGTCTATTTACTTGAGTGAATAGCAGAATCTGGTAGACTTAAAATTTTGTGACTTGGCCAAAGTTAGTCTTTTATTTTGATAACGTCTACTATGGTCTGCACAATCTTCTTATTTCATAAAATGTGTGGATGTATTCTCTTATTTTTCTTCTAGTGATAAATATAGCAGCATCCACAGCTAATCACACCACGTACATCCGTCTTCCCCTTTCTGTCTGTACATGGGCATGCATGCATATTGCACACACACACACACACACACACACTCTCTCTCTCTCTCTCTATATATATATATGTATGTATATATATAGCTTGATTTGAAAGCATCCCAGTTTAGCCAAGTGCTATCCCTAGGAGAAGTCTTCAGCAATATTGTAAAGACTAAGACCTTCATTATTATTAAATGTGGTTGGTAACATTGGTGAATTAGATGAAGGATATGGAAAGAGAGGGATTTGAACCTATTAACAGTAACAACAACAACAACGAAATTATTATTACTATTGTTGTTGTTGTTGGTATTATTATTATTATATATTGATGACAAGGACCCTGCCTAGGAACAGAAATCCTGAAAATTTCATTTAGCATATTTCATTCATCGCTTTGTGTATGTGGGTATGTGGGCGGGTGGTGGGCATGCCTATGCTTGTGATGTGCAAATGATGGGAAATAAATAATTATATACTTCTGGAAGCGTGCTCTAAATATTTGTTTCTCTCCACTCCTTGGCATCACAAGAAGACACTTTTCTTAGCCATTTTGCATTTCAAATATTCCAAACATTGGTGGGCAACTAGATGAAACTATTTTTTGAGATTTATGTTTCAAATATCTCATGGAAAATATTTTTCTTGCATTAGTTTTGTGAGGCTAACTGTATTAGAATAAGAGGTCTGGCATTTAGCGATCTTTGTTTGCTGGTATAGTATACTTCTGTACATGCTAGTGAATTATCTCTGTTCCATAGGTTAGAAATGGTTGATTCATTTTTGAGTTGTAATAACAGTGCCAAATATTTAAATGGTTATTTTTTATTCTGCCATTATATTGATTTAAGCATCTTGTTTGCATATCTTCCTTCTCATCATGAATGAGAAGATATTTTGTTCCCACTAACTTCTATTAAATTTACTTTGCTTGATAAATGCAGGGTAGTACCAATTTAGAGTCCATCCAAATCATTAAAAAGGCTGGGGGTTCATTAAAAGATTCATTCCTAGATGAAGGGTACACATCCTTATAATTTCCCCCCTTTTTCCTTATGATTTTAATATCTATGAGATGTGGGTAAACTGCCACAAATGGAAGTTATGAGATCAATCTGATTCTAATTCAAGTGGTTGTCTTTTTGTTAACTTGATATGTGATGTCCATTTTTAATATATGTCTGAACATATACCTAATATGTATTAATGTTAATTAGTGATGCTTGACTTGTCTCTTTTCTTTGTCGTTGGTCTTGATGAAGTCACTTTCTTTATGTTCAGCATTCCCTTCATGTTTCTAGTCCTATTTAACGCAAAAAAATCTCTTGGAAATAAAGTCTTAAGCTAGATCGCCTAATTGTTGAAGAAAATGAAAAGTGCAAAGTTCAACTGACTAGTTTGACAAGCAAAAGACTCCTCACATCCACACACGGTAAGTATGCATTCACACAGTGTCCAGAATCCCCTCCAGGGTTCATCATCAATGAAATAACTAGTTATTGTATCAAACCTTCGACTTGACTACTTTCTCCAGAATGTGAACTTGATCTTTGTCCTTGTGTTTTGTATTCTGCTGATGCCATACCCTTCCATAACTATTGGAATATGGTCTTGGAGATCAACTATTGAGTTGCTAAATAATTTGCAAAAGGATTTCATTCTAGATTCCTTCAATCTGATGGAAACTTAGTTGGGTGTCTATGTAACATGGTTACGTCTCTAAGGGATGAGTACCCGTGTTCTTAAGGGACACGGGTTGAGTATGGGGCCGGTCGGGTTGAGTCCAACACGAACTTGATATGAAAACCTTTTTTATTTTAAATGGAGGGAGGGAGGGAGGTTCGTCTCCTTCGGGGCAGCATCCCTCCCTGCTTTTTTATAAAGGAAAGTGAATCTTGATCCTAACATCATCCATATTCACAACAAACATAATGTCTGTGTTGGAGCCATATCCCATGGCCATACTTCTAAAATTTCCTGTGTCATACACTTCATACCCGCATCAGTGCCCATACCCACATAGCACAGTCAGTACTTTTTTTCCTTAAATCTTTTGGGTGGTGGTGATGGGGGGGGGGGGTTCATAATTGTTGTAGGTTGTTGATTTGCATGCCAATGTGATTCATTATTTGTTGGACATATTTTCTCATCTTTATGTAAGAGCCTGCTGGCTGCATATTCAATTCAGGGTGTCACTGCTTCCTAATCCGTGTTCTTCAGACACTTCTGATTGGCTAATATTCTTTGTTTTCCTTTGCATCTCACAAAGAAGGAATAACATTGTTATAATCCTAAAAAAACAGAGTATGAAACTTATGTTTATGGACAGCATCTTGTGTCTCTCAACTATGATAATTGTACCTTCAGTTCTGTTCTATTATTTATAGCATTAGCAATGCTATCATCGTCTTGATCATGGGCAATTTTCTTTATAATTCAGGTTTATTCTGGACAAAAAAATAGGTGTTGGACAACCAAAGCGAATTGAAAATGCAAAAATTTTGGTGGCAAATACAGCTATGGACACTGATAAGGTAAAGATATATGGTGCACGAGTACGTGTTGACTCAATGGCAAGGGTTGCTCAGATAGAAGGGGCAGAAAAAGAGAAAATGAAGGAGAAGGTGCAGAATATTATTTCCCATGGCATCAATTGCTTTGTTAATAGACAGCTGATATACAACTTTCCCGAGGAACTCTTTGCTGATGCAGGAATTCTGGCGATTGAGCATGCTGATTTTGATGGAATTGAGCGTCTTGCTCTAGTAACTGGTGGAGAAATTGCATCAACATTTAATGACCCTGGGTCTGTTAAACTTGGGCACTGCATGCTTATTGAAGAAATCATGATTGGTGAAGATAAATTGATCCATTTTTCTGGTGTAGAGATGGGTCAGGCATGTACCATTGTATTAAGAGGAGCAAGGTATGCTTTTCCCTGATAACAGAACCTTCAATACTCATTATACTTGCTTTTGTTTTTGTATATAAATTTGTGAGCTTGCAGGTTTTTACAGTGATTAGTTCTTCATTCTTGATCATTAGTGCTGCTTAATGGCTTGATTTAGTAAAGGATGGAATGCACCCTCTCTTTTACTCTATTTTTATGGGGAAAGGCCAGGTGGCATATAAATTCAAGATCTTTTGGTTAAGATGCGAGAACATGCAATCGGCCTAACACATAAATAGAAGGTAGCTAATACAATAAAGACTGAATATCAGAATTGTAAATTGGTTTTATCATATGACCTAGAAAACTATTAACAGAAACTTTTCTGTTTGCAACCCTCAGCAACGGCAGCTCTAAAGTTACCGATAAAACCAAAAGAGGACTCCACCTGCTCGTTTAGAGATGGGGCTGGGGTTGGAGGTTTGGGGGGAAGTTTCACACTTATAGCTAGTTCACTTTAGTGCCCTGAGTCTTGAAATATTTGTACATATTTGAAACCATAGTTGTAAACTTCTGTTTTTCCCTATTTTTGTATTCTGCAATATGGGTGTTTTGCAAATCAAAGGTTGGTAATGCAAGAAAGATTCAACAATCAAATTTCAGTTTGGTTTCTCTATTAAATAGCTTTTAACTTATGGTTGACTGTTCATCTTCTTAGACAACTTATTGAGAGAAATAGAGAGAGGAACAAAGATTTGCATATGGTTTTTATTGATTTGGAGAAGGCTTACGATAGAGTACCTAGGGACGTTCTCTGGTGGACAATGATGAAGAAAGGTGTTTCTCTCAAGTACATTAGTATAATTAAAGATATGTATGAAGGAGTAGTAACCAATGTCCGCACTTGTGGAGGGGTGACAACCAATTTTCCTATAACGGTTGGGTTACATCAAGGATCTGCTTTAAGCCCTTTCCTATTTGATATAGTGATGGATGAGCTTACGAGATCAATTCAAGAAAATGTGCCGTGGTGTATGTTGTTTGCTGATGATATTGTTTTGATTGATGAGTCTAGAGCTGAGGTTAATGCTAAGTTAGAATTATGGAGACAGACATTGGAAGCAAGAGGTTTTAAGTTGAGTAAGAGTAAGACAGAATACATAGAATGTCGATTTAGTAAGCAACGAAGTAGTGATGGGAGTGTAGTGAAGCTTGGTGAGCACGAAATACCGGTGGATGATTCTTTCAAATATTTGTGATCTATCATTCAAAAGTATGGAGAAATTGATGGAGATGTAAATCATAGGATAAAGGTTGGGTGGATGAAATGGAAGAGTGCAACTAGAGTGTTGTGCGATCGTAGAATGCCATTGTGGTTGAAGGGAAAGTTTTATAGGACGACTATTAGGCCCGCTTTACTATATAGTACAGAATGTTGGGCTGCCAAGAGACATCATATTCAAAAAATGAGTGTAGCTGAGATGCGTATGCTGAGATGGATGTGTGGAAATACAATAAAAGATAAGATTCGGAACGAGGAGATACGTAAGAAGGTAGGCGTTGCACCCATTGAAAATAAGATGAGAGAGAATCGTTTACGGTGGTTTGGACATATTCGACGAAGGCCTAATGATGCTCCAGTTAGAAGGATGGAGGAATGGGAAAATATTTTAGTTAAAAGAGGTCGGGGTAGGCCTAGGAAGACATGGATGGAGGTGATAAGAAAGGATATGAATGCTTTGAACCTCACCGAGGACATGGCATTGGATAGAAATGAATGGAGGAGAAGGATTCATGTGGAAGACCCATAATGATTTTCTTTGTTGGTTCATATCGCCGACCCCAATTGTTTTGGGATGAAGGCGTAGTTGTTGTTGTTGTTGTTGTAACTTATGATTGACTGTGTTGCAATCCTTAGCAGTTGTAATTCCTAAGTTTAGGAAAATAGAGGACTTCACTTGCCTGTTCAGATAGGGGGGGGGACTGGGGGTGGAGGTTTGGTAGGAAATAATCCTCTAGAGTAGATCAGGCTGGTGCCGTGAGTCCTTGGGATATTTGTGTCACAAAGTGGCATGGAGTTTGAGACACAAGAAACACAAAACAATAACAATATTTTTATCAAATATGAATGAAATCAGATGCATTATCATAATGCATTTGACTAGATACAACAAACCATACATAGCCATCTATGTCACATGGGTGCGGGTGCGGGGGTGCGGCACTCTAAAAAAACTTGGGTCCGGGACCATATATATCCCACACCCAAGTTTTTTGAGAGTGCCGCACCCATGTGACATAGGTTTTGAAGTGTCTTATGATAGATCTTAACCATTAAATGTGTTTAGCATGCTAGATTTAGTGAGAATAGACTCTTGGATCATGATTTTTTGATGAAAAAATATGTTTTTTTCACTTATGAGCAAAAAAAACTGTCACCGAAAAAACCTGTATACATGACAGATTTTGGTGATCCAAAATACGTATCGATCCTACCGAAAGCTCGAGGGGATTGAAACAGTTCTGGAGAGAGAGAGAGAGAGAGAGAGAGAGAGAGAGAGAGAGAGAGAGAGAGAGAGAGAGAGAGAGAGAGTATGTACCGGAAGCTCGAGGTCGTCGCCAGCGTTGGGGTTGGGAGATGGGTCGCAACGTCGGCTTCAGGAGGAGAGGTTGTCGCCGGCATCGGGGTCGGGAGATCGCAGTGTCGGCTTCAGGAGGAGAGGTCAGGAGGATTAGGGCAAAAAAAATTTGCCCTAATCCTCTTCTCCTCAGCCCATTTCATTGGGCATTTTTTTTAAAGTCCGAGAGTTGGACATAAATGACCCTAGGTGTGTTGACCGCACCCAAGGTCGGGTTGAACGCACCGGGTGCCGCAGGCGCACCCGCGTCAACGCTGGTGCAACACTTCGTTGGCCGAATCCCTGTGACATAGATAGCCATGAGGAAAAAACAAGACATAAAAATTAGATATTTTGTTGATGAAAAAAATCTTCACACTAATATACAAGATAACCCCAGTGCAACACACAGGCACACACACAGTATCCATCCATCCTCTCTCACTCTCAATGAGGTACTTACCTCATATAAACAGCCAAGAGAACAAGCTAGTTGTTAGGATGGTCTAACGGCTAGTTTGACTAGCCATGAGCCCATCCTAATGATGAGTAAATCCTAACAGCTAGTCCAACTGCAGTATTACAAAAAATAAAAATAAAAGAATCCTAAAACTAGCCTACAAGTATACACAAATATACTTATTGGATACTAGTAGGTATACCTAAAGTATACCTATCCTAAAATACATAAAACAGGTATACCTAAAGTATAGATTGAGTTCAATTCAAATAAAATGTACAAGAATACACATAAAAGAAAGAAAAATACCTAAGGTATACTTAGTTGTACTTTGGTATATACCACTGCCACCGATATCATCGATATTTTGAAAATATTGCGATATTATCAGCTATTTCAAGGTAGCTAATAATATTGGGAATATATCACTTATGTCATAGGGATTCGGTCAGCTGGGTGCCGCACCCGCGTTGATGCGATGGTGCGGTCAAACCGACCCTGGGTGTGGTCATTGCACCCAGGGTCATAAATGTCCAATTTTTGGACTTAAAAATCGGCGTTCGATGAAATGGGCTGGGAGGGGGGATTAGGGCAAAATATTTTTGCCCTCTCCTCCCAACCCCGACGCTGCGATGCTCTTCTCCGTCTCCCGACCTCGACACTGTGCCTCTCTGTCTCCAACCCAGATTCCGCGAGGTATGTCTCCATTCTCTCTCTCCTTCAATCTCTCTCCCCTCGTCTCTCTCTCTCAATCTGTCTCTCTCATTCCGGCAACTCGTAGGTGGGTCACACTTTTTTTTTCCAGGGCAGTTGATGCCTTAGATGCACAACATCTATGGCTTCCAAAATGAACCGCCGAAACACTAAGAGTCTTTTAGAGTTTTCAATATTTGGTTCTGAACTATGTCACATGGGCGCGGGTGCGGGCGCGGGTGCCGGTGCGGGGATTCGGCACTTCCAAAAAAACTGGGTGTGGGGGTGCGACAGGGGCAAAAATGTAAATATATATATATATATATCATGTATAGTGTATATGTATGAATGTATGGTAGCTGTTAAGGTCCATGACATTTATGCCCAACTTACTTTTTACCATTTTTTTATCTTATATGGTTGTCCCCAAAGATGAAAGTGATGAGTTGTGGAGCCTGATTCATTGTTTTTGCCCTTGCAGGAAGGGGGGTCCGGGGGCTCCCCCCGGCGCGGGTCCCGCTGCGCGGTCAGCGGGCGGGGGACCAGGGGGCGCCCCTGGTGGGGGGTTATAGGGGGGCAGCGCCCTCCCCCCACCCCCCCAAAGATTTTTTTCAAAATTCCGCAGCCCATTTCATAGGGCAAAAAAAAAATCCAAAAAAAAAAAATGGACAAAAATGACCCTGGGTGCGGTCAATGCACCCAGGGTCGGGTTGACCGCACCCGGTGCCGCACCCGCGTCGACCCGGGTGCGGCACCCTGCTAGCCGAATCCCTGTGACATAGGTTCTGAACCTTCTTTTTCAGTTTTTTTAAGTAGATGGGAAATTCACGATGCAACAAGAAGCAGAATCACAACTATGCAGGTTCCATATTGCTGATAAGTGATAACATTTCCACAGAAGACATAGTTCGCTCCCTCGCTCCAACCTTTCCTGTTTTTTACATCTATGATTTGCCGGCATCTTTTTGTTAGACTTATGGAAAATACCAACATGATGAACAAACCATGGTTTGCGCACCCAATTACTGCTTGCAACGTTTGCTTTTTTTTTTCCCTTACCAGTTCCGTTCTTTTTCCTGTTTGATGTTGTGCTGTTGCGTGCTCCTCATACGATTAGTTATTCACATATTTAGTCATATGCATGACATCTATGGCTTCCGAATGAAAGAATGGATAAGCAAGTAATTAGCGAGAGACGTAGAGATTTTAGGATTTATTGCATACATGATGATGAATTGATTTGATGATATTATGATAATTGTTTTTTATTTCATTAGTGTTACTGTTGTTAACAGTTAAAAACTTAAAAGTTATATATATACTAAGTCACACGGACTCGGCTATTGTAATGAAGGAGATCAACTCCAACAAAAGTCACTTATGAACTTGTAAGAACACACTTCAATCAAGCATTGCACTTGATTGATTAAGCAAAAACATCCACACAAGGGTCCGGAATGATTGTTATTGAATAAGAAACCTCACTCTAGAGGGGATAATACAACCCAAGGCCTTGAGGTCAATTTATAGAGAAAGAACCGCATGGGAGCAGCCCAATATGGCTGTTGGGCTGCTCCCAGCAGTCATATTTATGACTGTTGGGAGCAGCTCCAACAGCTATATTGGAGCTGCCCCCAAAAACCCAAAAATCAAAATAGGTAAAAAGGTAAAAAATACAGAAAATAAATGTAAAATAAAAAAGGGAAAAAAGGAAAAAAGATGGCTGACCAATTACAGTGAAAAAACCGAAATACACTAGCTGGGTATTTCGGTTTACAAGCATGTGTATGTATGTATATATTTGAATATAAGTATATACATTAACAGCTATAAGGTCGACGCTCCGGCGTCGACACGCCTCGACGCTGGTGCGGCTTCGGACACGGGGCGGAAATGGTCAACCAATTGTCGGACCCGGTCAACACATCGGGGCCGAGTTCGTCTACATTTTGGACTCAGTCAACTTTGACCGAGTCTATTTTTGTTCATTTTTATGGGCAAAAGACATAAAAAGTAAAAAAAATCGAACTTTTTATATATTTTAAAAAATATATGTAGCCGAGTCTTATTATTGTTATATAATTGTATAGCCGTGTCCCCTAATGGGCACAACTTTGACCGAGTCTTATTATATATATATATATATATATATATATATATATATATCTATATATATATATATATATATAGCCGTGTCTCCGTTACCAAATTTTTTGAAATTGCTCCGCACCCGTGTCGCACTCGTACCTGTACTTGTACCTACACCCATGTGACATAGTATATATATATACACCCTCCCGCACCCCCGTACCCAAGTTTTTTTAAAGTGCCGCATCACCACACCTGTACCCACACCTATGTGACATTATATTGCGATATTTTCAAAATATTGCCAGAAACAAAATATCGCAATATTTTTTAAGATTTTTTTGTTTTAAGTTTTCATTTCATTTTTTTTGTTTCCTTTATATTTTAAAACCTTTAAAACATGTTTCTTTATATTTTTGGAAGAAAAATAATGCAAAACTTATTATTTTTTTTAGTTTTTTTGTTATTTATATTTTTGTCAGGTTTTAAACTCCGGAGATTTTCCCGAGATTTATCAACTTTGGAAAATCGCTCCGAGAAATTACCTTTAATGATGCATGTGAGAAAATAGAACATGTATCTTAATGATTTGTTCTCCATGTCCACAGAGTGCATTTGATTACCTCAGATCCTATGACTTGTAAATGGATTTGAAATCCAGAGCTTTTGATTCATGCATCTCTGTCCTAACCCTCTCCCATCGTGCCATGGGTCGATGAATCTTGTACTCTGATTGATATGGGCATTTAAATGCACTTATAGTTGTAAACCTCTGCATTTCGTGTTGTATTCCATACAGGTGTTTTGCACCGCCATGATTTTGTAATGTAAATGCATGAAGATCAATGGCATCAATAATTTTTGATTTCCTAATATTTTGAATAGTCTTGCTGAGGGAGTGGTTAACCAACTTGCCGATAAATTCTATTGGTTTTCTTCTCTCTTTCATGAAAGCTGAACCCTGGATTCTGTTGATTGATAATTTCTAAACTTGGAAAAGACTAGAAAGTTGGGAGTTTCCTCATGTCTTGCTTGCTGGCAAATAGCTTTTTATTTAGTTAATGTTGTATTCATACTCATGTGTTGGTTACTCTCCAAGATTGTTATTTCAATCATTAACATGCTTGAGAATGGTTGTCAAAATTTTTTTGGACTGATAATGAATATGCTAAAAGAATGTTTACAATGCGATGAGATGTTATATGCTGGTAGAACGTTGAAAGTGGTGATGTGAAGTATAGTTGGCATATTGGGTTTGTAGAGGGGTATTTTTGTCATTGTAGCATATACGTATTTTTTGCTCATCTCTTAATTTGACATCTGTATTTCAGTCGTTATGACATTGTCCTAGCTATCTTATGTTTTAAATATACTGTTTGAAAATCAATGAGATGAGATAGTGTTTACCTCTCCCTTTCTCTAGCTGATACATCCATCTATCTTTCTCTTCAGTTCTTCTTTGTTTCTCAATGTTTAGTGTGGGAATTAGAGGAAAACTTAAAAAATGTTGCCATTAATAGATTCAAGAATCCCTTCTCTTTCTCTAGCTGATACGTCCATCTACCTTTCTCTTCAATTCTTTGTTTCTCAAATTTTATTGCAGGAAGTAGAGGAAAGCATAAAAAATGTAGCCATTAACAGATACAGGAATTGGAACCTGCCTTAGGGAGCTTATATTCAACAGTTAATCTTGTCTTGCACAGCTTGTTGATGTTTTACAGTTTAGGTCCTAATGAGCTTTCTTCAAAGTGTTTGGAGGCTTAGTACCTAGGGTCATAAATTCCATTTCAAAGGGGTTCAAGGGATTAAAAGGGAATTTTATAGGGATGGAGTAGAATTAGTGACTGTCTCTTGGAATGTTTTTTTTGTTGACCGTTAGTTGGCGGGGCTTTGACACAACTATGGTTTGGTCTTCCTCTCAATCAATGTTATCAAATCAACCTTTAGGGCACTGGAATGGGCTGCCCAAAATTGACCAATTTTCTTGAATTGTTGGATCCGGTTGAATCAGACAACGCCCCTCTCAAATTGACTTTAATCAGTCTGTTGTAAACAGAACTGGGAGAAAAGGAAGAACAAAAAACTTGGTTTGTTTGAAAAAGGTCAGATGGTTTTTCTCTGTTTTTAGCATCATGTTTCAAGTTTCCCTCCCCTTACCTTTTGGGCTGAAAGGTTATGTCAATTTTATTAACATTTGATTATGCCAAATAATATCGAGGTAGAACTTGTAGTCACGCAAATCCCCCAAAACCCTTAAAACAGAGCTCTTTTCTGCTTTTTCATAATTTTGAACTAAAATCATAAAAACAAAGTTTTCTTTGGTTGTTTGCCCCATTGTTCATACTAAGGTTCTTTTTATAATTGTAAAACTTTCTTGAATTGTACTTATTTTTCTTTATTTTTACTAAATTTTCTTTAATTTTTCATTTTGGCTGGATTCCAGTCAGCCATTTGCGCTTTTCAGTTAAAAGTTAAAACTGATTCTCTCTCTCTCTCTATATATATATATGTGTGTATGTATGTGTATACACACGAGAGATGCATCGGGATAGGGACACAAATAGATCAGATTCAGTTGACTTCTGATCTGCATTTGGTAATTTACTCTCAGATATGGACCTTAAAAGGAGATCAAAATGTGCATCCAAAAAAATATTAGATATCAAAAAGTTTATTCAGCTCACTGTTTCTATTAGTTCTCTGTTCGGATCTGGATCCCTTGCCCTAATATTTCTGCAAAAAAAATTACTTTTGTATTTCGATGTTTCATGTGCACCTTGTCCATCCTTGTTAGTGTAGGCTTTTTCATTTGGTGATTAGGATACATGAGATCATGCATGTTGGGATGATAAGCCACCTGACTGGGCTTTCCTTTGTTTTTGAGGCCTATTATAAATGGTGTCACTTCCTAAATTAGAACTAATTGAAAGAAGGAAACCCTTTTATCGAGAGAGAGAGAGAGAGAGAGAGAGAGAGAGAGAGAGAGAGAGAGAGAGAGAGAGAGAGAGAGAGAGAGAGAGAGAGAGAGAGAGAGAGAGAGAGGGTTCAGTTCATCGTGACTGCCCTCTCATTCTATTAATAATAAAGATGTAAAACACTAGGGTACGAAAATACCCCTTTATAGAGTGTTAATTTACATTATACATGAACTGTGTCTGGACCCGATCCATTACATAAATGGATCGGGTCAGACATACATAATGAAGATAACAATGACTTCTTTTCAGCCTCCCTCCTCCCTCAAGTTGTGCATGGTGTTGGACCATGAACAACTTGTTCTTCAAAAACCAAAATCTATCATTTGTCAACCCTTTAGTGAGGATATCAGCAACTTGTTCTTCAGTTGGCACATACATAGGCTCAATCTCTTTGTCTTCAACCTTTTTCCTAATAAAATGTTGATCTATTTCAATGTGCTTTGCTCGACTATGGTGAATGAGATTGAATGACATGTTGATGACACTTTGATTGTCACACAACAACAGTGACCGAGCAATCAGTTCTCCCATTTCTGTCAGAAGATGTCTTATCCATGTACCCTCGGTCGTGGCAGTGGCCATCGATCTGTATTCAGCCTTAGTGCTTGATCTAGCAACCGCCTTTTGTTTTCTACTGCTCCAGGATACCAAGTTTGGCCAAATGAAGCTGCAGTAACCGAATACTGATCGTCATTTGTCTGGATCACCCGCCCAATCAGCATCAGCATAAGTAACGATCTCATGGCCCCCGCTTGGATCTAATTCTTCCTTGCCTTTGTATACCAGCCCATCACCCAATGTACCCTTTAGGTAGCGAAGTATACGTTTGATTGCCTTCATATGTGACACACGAGGTTCATGCATAAACTGGGATACCTGATTAACCGAATATACTATGTCGGGTCTAGTAAAAGTCAGGTATTGCAACATGCCAACTAAACTGCGATACTTAGTGGGATCTCCATATATATCCCCTTCTTGTGAACTCAATTTCTGATGAATGACACTTGGAGTTGTTAACGGCTTACAATCTGTCATGCCTGCTCTGCCGAGAATGTCCAACGTATATTTGTGTTGAGTAAGGGTAAGTGTATCATTTTTGTTATCAACTTCTACCCCAAGAAAATATCGCAGCTCTCCCAAATCTTTCATCTTAAATCTCTGATTTAATAACTTCTTCACCTGCTCAATGTGACTTTTACAATTCCCTGTGATGATGATGTCATCTACATATATCAACAGAAGAGTAGTAACTCCTTGTTCATTGTGAATAAATAATGAGTGATCCAGAAGAGACTGAGAGAAGCCATGCCGTTGTATTTCTAGAGAAAAACTGTCGAACCAGGAACGAGAAGCTTGTTTCAAACCATAGAGTGCTCTCTTTAATTTGCATACATATTTTTTGGCGTCTCGTTCTGCATATCCAGTGGGTTGTTCCATGTAGACCTCTTCTTTTAAATCCCCGTGCAGAAAAACATTTTTTACATCCAGCTGGCTCAATGTCCATCCATGTTTAATGGCTAGACTCAACACAATGCGAATGGTCCCCATCTTAACTACAGGACTAAAAGTTTCATCAAAGTTTTGGCCTTCCTCTTGTGTGAATCCCTTGGCTACAAGTCGAGCCTTGTACCTTTCGATGCTCCCATCTGGTTTATATTTTATCTTGTACACTCATTTTGACCCAACAACATTTCTGTTCAGTGGTCTAGGCACAATCTCACATGTCCCACATTCATGTAAGGCCTCCATTTCTTCATTCATTGCTTCTACCCATCTTCTAGAGCTCACAACTTGATAGAACATGAGAGGCTCATCCTCTTTACTTATGGATGTCAAGAATAACTGAAAATCCAATGAATTTTTTTTATAACTTACCCACCTGTCAAGCGGATGTCGAATCCGTGAAGATCTTCTGATATCCATTTGCTGCGAAACGGATGATCCAGATGGATCCGTATTCGTAGAAGGAATGAATGAGGGCTCTTTCTCTCGCCGGGTGTACACAATACCCTTATACCTTGTTGGCTCCAAGTCATATGTGACAGTTTCCTCCGTTTGAGTCTCATTGGCTGGATCCTCATGTGGCTCATTCTGACTGCAATTTTCTGGACAGTCTACTGTACCATTGGAGAAGAGTTCTGAATTTAACCATGGGTAGTATACCTCAATGCTGGAGCTTGAGTTATCAGTATCCACCATAGTTGAATTAGTATCCTGATCAGCAAAGTTCATTTCATCGAAAATAACATTCCTTGATATTTTGACATGCTTACTCAGGGGATCATAACACTTGTACCCTTTGTAATCTTCTGCATATCCTATAAACCTGCATTTCAAAGCCTTATCTTGGAACTTGTGCCTGAGTGAGTTATCAATGTGCACATAACAAACAGACCCAAACACACGTAATTCATGATAATCAGGTTGTATGCCAAAAAGAGAGAAGTATGATGACTTATTTTCTAAGATACTCATGGGCAAGCGATTTATCACATGAACTGTGGAGTGGAAGGCCTCAGTCCATAATGATACAGGGAGATTGCTCCCGTGCATCATGGTCATTGCAGTCTCAACAATATGTCGATGCTTCCTCTCAGCAATCCCATTTTGTTGAGGTGTATGAGGGCAAGACACTCTTCTCTTTATCCCATTATGTTGAAGAAAATTAACAAAATCACTCGAGGAGAATTCACCTCCTCCATCACACTGGAAATTAAGAATGTTGGTAGAGAAATGATTTTGAACAAAAGAGTGAAATTTCTGGAACAATCCAAAGACTTCTTATTTGTGCTTCATAAAAAATATCCAAGTATAACGTGAGTAACTATCAATGAAAATAAGATAGTATTTACTACCAGAAAAAGAAGTAATTGGAGCAGGACCCCAGACATCTGAACAAATGACCTCAAATGGCCTTGAAGCTCTTTTATTAATGGAAGCAAAAGGTAAAGCATGACTCTTACATAGATGACAACTAGAACATTTTGTATCAACGACTTCTGAACTCGGACTGGACTTAGGAATAAGATTATTCATGACAAGTTTTTCAATGAAATGGCGACCACAATGGCCAAGACGACTATGCCAAAGTCTTGGCTTATTACTTTCAGAAACAGTAAATATAAAATCAGAATAAAAAACTTGACGTTGGTGAGGCTTCAACGATGAATAGTTGGAATGAATGGAGGAAGGATCTTCTTGAAAGATGTACATGTTGCCCCATCGTTTTCCTTCAACGAATGTCCTCCTCGTGCGAAGATCCTTGAAATAAACAGAAGAGGGAGTAAATTCAACTGAAGCATTAGCATCATCAACAAGTTTTGAGACAAAAACAATGTTGTTTTGAATATTAGGAGCATGAATGACACTTGAAAGTTTAAGAGAGGACTTTGACATGTGTATAATGGCATTTCCAGTATGTGAGATGGCATGATGGGATCCATCTCCTGTGACTATGCTATTCTTTCCAACATAAGGTGTAAGAGTCAAGAGTTTACCTAAGCTGCTCCGGAGTCGACATACCAAATTCCTTTGTCATTTTGCTTCATATTCAATCCTGCCAAGGCTGCCAACAACAACTCTTTTACTTCTCCATCCATTCTAGCCTCTGCTTGTGGAGCTTTTCCTTTGTTTTGAGGATTAAACCAACAATTTGCTTTAATGTGCCCTTTCTTGTTGCATAGGAAGCAGGTGAGAATGGGTCTTTGTCCCTGGATATTGGGTGTTGGAAGTATGCCACGACCTCCATAGTTATTTCTCCCTTGGCCTCCTTTTTCTCGAAAAGAACTTCCTCTTCCTCCACCATAACTCATTCCCATAGCCAGCACATCTTGTGTTTCGGAATTCCCATGAGAGGCTTCAGAGGGACCTTTCAGATTCATCTCATATTGCAATAATTTCGCACGAAGATCTTCAAACTTTGGAAGTTCTGGTAAACATAGTAAGGTTGTCATCATAACATGATAGTCTGACCCCAATCCACTCAAGGTTTGTTGTACTTTATCTTTTTCACTGACAAGACACCCAACAACGACCAATTGATCTGTGATGCCTTTCATTTTATTCAGGTATTCCATAATAGACATGAAATCTTTCTTCAACATTTGAAATTCTCGCTTAATAAACATAATTCTTGCCTCAGAAATTTGTGAATATGTTTGAACTAACGTATCCCACAGTTCCTTTGCCGAACAATCACCAGGAAGAGCAATAAGGACCTCCTGTGAGAGAGTTGGAGTGATGTATGCCACTAGCGATTGATCCCTCTTCATCCAAGCAACATATTCTGGATTCTTGTGAAGAACAACAGATTGTTCTCTTTTATCGTCCGCCTTTTCTTGCGAAAGGAATTCTGGAGGCGGTGGGACCGATCCATCCAGATGACCAGAGAGGTCCTGACTCTTTATAAACGGAATGATCTGTCTTTTCCAGGTTAAGAAATTGCAGTTATTCAGTTTTTCAGAGACTAGTTGACCGAGAAAACTTGAGGACAGACATGATTGCCCGTGAGTAAAATCCATTTGATGAATATGTTTGAACTGATACTTAGATATGAAAAACAAAAAAAATAGAGGGCTCGGCTAACAGAACACTGCTCGGCTAACAGAAAACTTGAGGACAACAATGATGACAGAACTCTTGACCAGTCAGAGCACTCGGTTGACAGAACCAACGAAACCAGAAAAATTTTCAGATAAGGGAAAACAGATGGCTGCTAGCAGGTGATACTCAGCTGGCAGTTCTCTTTATAACCAACGAAAATACAGATCAACAGAAAAGGAAATCACAGATTGACAGTGATTAGCAGGTAGCTGGGAAACACAGATTAAATGCAGGGAAAAACAGCAGGGATGAAAGGAAATCACAGATCAAGAGAGACAGATTAACAGTGATTAGCAGGTAGCAGGGAAACACAGATTAAATGTAGGGAAAACAACAAGAAAACAACAGGGATTAAAGGAAATCACAGATCGAAAGAGGATCGTATTTTTCACAAAGGAAAGGGGAACCTGATTTAATTAGACACAGATTTTGCTGATAGAAGCACGCTGATGGATCCACACAGATTGACGCCGATTTAATAGCGTATACAGATTTTGCTGATAGAGGCACGCTGATGGATCCACACAGATTGACGCTGTGATTCTCACACAGATTCACGTTGCTTTGAGATCCACAATACCACGCAGATTCACGTTGGGTCTTTGAGATTCTTTGAGATTCACGCTGGGTCTTTGATTCACTCAGATTCATGGCTGATAGATCCACACTGCTGACACTGATGGATCCACGCAGATTCACGCTGTGATTCACTCCCAGATTTTGGCTCTAATACCATGAATGAAGGAAACCCTATTATCGAGAGAGAGAGAGAGAGAGAGAGAGAGAGAGAGAGAGAGAGAGAGAGAGAGAGGCTTCAGTTCATCGTGACTGCCCTCTCATTCTATTAATAATAAAGATGTAAAACACTAGGGTACGAAAATACCCCTTTACAGAGTGTTAATTTACATTATACATGAACTGGGTCTGGACCCATAATGGATCGGGTCAGACATACATAATGAAGATAACGATGACTTCTTTTCACTAATAACGTGCTGTTTCCAAAATAAAATGTCCAAATAATGGGTAATGTGATTATTGGATATCCCTTTGTTTTTTCCTGCTGTCAAGCTATATTTGCTACCTGTTCATGGCAGGTAATCTTATGGTCGCTATGGAGCATTATATTCCTTGGAAATATTCAGGGTTTTCATTTAGTAATCACAATCTTTTTTTGCAGTTCCCATGTGTTAGATGAAGCAGAAAGGTCTTTACATGATGCCCTATGTGTACTATCCCAAACGGTTACAGACAGCAGAGTCCTGCTTGGGGGAGGTTGGCCTGAAATGGTGATGTCCAGGGAAGTTGATGAACTTGCTCGGAGGACACCGGGAAAGAAGTCCCTTGCAGTTGAGGCTTTCTCTCGTGCACTCCAATCTATTCCAACTATCATTTCTGACAATGCAGGTCTAGACAGCACAGATTTGATTGCACAACTTCGTGCTGAGCACCACAAGGATGAAACAAATGCTGGAATTGATGTCATCTCTGGCTCTGTAAGAAAGAAGCCAATTTTTAGGCTTTTAGCTTTCTGAACTATATATGGTTCAGCCTGTATTCAACTTTTGCTTATTTTGTTTTTCATTCTGTTTCTCTTTCCAGGTTGGGGATATGGAGAAGCTTGGAATATCAGAGTCATTTAAGGTTAAGCAAGCAGTACTACTCTCTGCTACGGAGGCTGCTGAGATGATACTCAGAGTTGATGAGATCATCACCTGTGCACCAAGGAAGAGAGAGGAACGGATGTGAGGAAGAGAAGCTGATTGGTTTGCAATTTTGGTTGTGATTTTCATGAATTTTTGGGTTAGTTAGGCTTGCTGTGGCTTTATGTCTACTTATTTCATTTGAAATTTGTGTACAAGATGGTTTTCTATCAGAATACGAAGCTTTTAACAGTGTTAAGTTTGTTTATTGCGGCACCCTGAATCATGTTCATGATTTTTATATGAGCCAAACATTTTATTATCCTCTTGTTGCATGGAAGAATATGTTCACAACCTTACATGCATTGTAGCTGCAAAATACTTCATCTGTTTGTAAACTTGAATTATTTGGGCGCTTTTATGTACGTTTGCTTTATCAGATGACACTTATCTTTCTTCCTTCTAGTTTCTTCTTCAGGGTTTTCGCCAAGGTTGAACTTGTTACTTTTGTGAAGTTCTTATTTTAATGGTTCCATGGGAGGAAATGGTGCTAGAGTTACTATTATGTTATATATAGACTCTTAGAAGGTATGTTGGAATTGAGATTACACTGCCCGGCCCTCAATAAACTGAAGCAGAACTGCTGGAGAAGCTTGTGGAGGATTCTTTCAGAATTGCAAGGTACCACTTGTAGCAGTGACATTGCTGAAGTGTCGAATGGATTCTCATTACTTAGGATCTCCTTCAATCACAGGAGGATGACAAATCATCGAGGAAAATCTTGTGCCATCAGAAGTAGGTATTTTAATAGGAAGGCTGTGAGCTAATTGAAATTAAACATACGTTCAGGTTTTCTAGAAATTCCTATAGAATTATTGCAATTCCGAAATTTTCTTCTGCTTGGATGATCAAAGAAGAGGATGGCAAAGCATTGGGTAACTCCTGCGAGAAGCCTATACATACATACTTCAAGACTCTGCACCTTGTAGTTTAACTTGAATTTTAGGATCGTGTTTGAAAGTACAGGGTTTTGAACCGTGAACTATTTTCAAGTTATTGTTGAAATCATTAGACCCTTTTAGAATCTGTTGGAAACAAAATTTCAGATATTTAGGCCATCCATACATTGAGAATATGTGTTGTGCTGTACCTTCAAATTTGAAACCCAGAATCTCTTTAATCTGAAGTATTTATCCTATGCATCAGTTTTGATTTTCTTTATAAGTTCATACATTTTCTGTACGGGTTGAAAACTAATTCGGGTTTAGCTTGGTGATTGTCACTACCGACATCTAGGGTGCAATTGTATCAGGTTAGTTTGGACCTCTAATCCAAAACTTGGCTCCAAATGTCCATTTGTAGGCATTCGATTGAAAAAAAAACAGGATTTAGATGTGAAACAAGAAGTTCTATCGGGTCTGCTTCTCCGATATGAATCAAATATAATCTTGTAGATTTTCTACACGAAAAAGACATTTCAACCTTTTTCTAATGGATCCAGTATTACCAAATTCTATTTTTGTTCAAATCTGAACTTGAATTTCGACTTGGATAAAATTATGGTTCGAATTGGGATCAACCTGGATCGAGACCTTACCATCCCACGAATCATTAGTATAATAATGTCTTATCCTGCTCGTGGGACGCGAGTTAGGATCATATTTTATGCAACCAATTATCGGTTATATTCAATTTTCCCTTCACATCTCTATTGGGAGCTGCTAGGTATGTGAGAGTCGGGCTTTTCCACGGCTTCATCAAGTGAGATGTGCGGTGGTGATGGAATATAACGTCATATACAATATTGTATGAAGGTAACTACTCTCGTGGGTCACCTGTTTCACATCATTGCGTTGCTTTTTGTCCTTTCCCACGCACTTCCATTTTTATTGGTTTCATTTCTTACGGCAAGTGGACACCTCATGTCTCATGTGCACCATTTTCATTTCCTACCAAGGGAGAGAAAGGGACACTTTAGATGATGGGGGCTACATGTGCTTGTTCATTTTTATATTGTGATGCTGTGAGAAAGTTGAAGCTCACATTCTCTTGTGCAATAAACAAAAACCCAACTTATGAATGGCCCATGTCCTTTGGGCACATGCCTCATTTAGGTAGAGGACTTGTGAATGGTGCTGGGTTCGAACCCAACTTTGGATATCGTTATACCATATCTGGGATCAATTCAATCACCAGGGATATCTTAGAAAATGTGAAAAGAAGTACAATATAAAATGTGTAAAAAATGAGAATGACCATTTTTCTTTTTCTTGAGATATATAGCTTACAAGGATGTAAATATCAGGCCATGACAAGTGTGCTCCACTTGGCTACTAGGGGGGCGCGTGGCGTGGAGATGCCCTCGCATCACAAGTTCGAGACCAGGGAGCGCAGTAGACCTCAGGGTTTTTATTACTGGATACCAGGGTCAGCTGGGTTTGCATTCATCTCATTCGTGACAGATGAGAACAGGGTTTTTCTTTGGCCAAGGCAAAAGAAAAGGAATGTAGTTATTGTGATTAAATCATAACTTTTCAGAAAAAGCTGAATATATCATGATATTTTAAATGTTTTGAATGTCTGATATTTTTATAATATTTTTGTAAAATATCACGAGATTTATCAGTATTGTCCAACTTGAACCAAACCCCATCTGTTCTATGTACACCTCTATCCACGTTCGTACTTTTCTTTTCCCTTGTAACAGAGTTGGGGGAAGTAAGGCTCGCTCCTTTTATACCAGTCATTCACCAACTTAGATACCTCCGGCCAACAATTTTCAAATAGGACTGTTCTACACAGTCCTTTCCGCGCAATCAAACACCTTACTGGTCTAACCTTTACTCACCGTCCATGCAGGCACCGGCCTTTTGGTTTTTCTAGAAGTAACGAGTATGGACCACCCATCTACTTTTGTTCAATACTTCAGTACATAAAAAGGCCAAACACCCTAGTAACGTCTTTGGAGTGGGCTTTGACCTTTATGCTTTGTTCACATTTTACTCCAATAAAGAAAAAAAAACCTGGTTTATCTTTACCTTGTTCCCAATTTTGTTTCAAAGATACCAACGGGGCTCCGCTTGTCTGGCAGGGGAAGTTAGTTGGGTTGGGACGTTGCAAGTTCGAACCCCATGGTATGGTTGTATAACTGGTAGGGGTCTGCCTAATCCCAGCTTTCTCTTTACAAAAAAGAAAAAGAAATGTTTCAAAGATAAGCCCCCCTTAATTGTCCCTCCCACATTTCTATATAGGAAGATTTATTCTGTTCTTCTGAGAAAAAAAGAAAGATTTATTCGCACCTTTTACTTCGTGTTTTTGTTAATCTCAGCATAAAGATATAAGCTTGTTGGGTTCAGTTCCGGGCATTACTGAATCCGACATCATGGGGAATTGCCTAATCGGGTTCAGAATCAGATTTGGTCTAGAATGAAAAAAGCTAATAATTTTGGATTTGACTAGCTTAAACATGCTTTTTATATGTAATTAGATTTAGATATCCAATACACTTGAATTCAGATCAGAATCAAATTATTCATAGTAGGTAGGCGACAAGAGCGAGACCTGCGCATGCCTATGATGCTTATGAAGAATTTGCATACTTGTGAGTACCTTCGTGCACTCTGATGTGCTACTCACACGACATAAGGGTTGCGCACTCAAAACTGTACGGTGGTGCACCAATGAAAGTCAAGAAAAAAGTCTCTTATATAGGTGTTATGAGCACCGACCCTCCCGCTAGTACGTGAAACCCTACTATTTCTTAAGAACTCTGAAGTTTTATCTCAATGGTATTCTTGAACGTAAACTTTGTATTTTGCCGAATTGATTGCACCAGGGTCTTCCTCACATATAAATATGTTGGCTAGATTTTGAACTTTGCTCAAAGATTTTTAACGCAGATATGCGAACCCAAAGTTTGAGTAGGCCCCGCACAGGTACCAACATGGCACCTTCGGATGAAGTAATTCTTTTATGTATTCTGACTTCAGAGACACGTTCTCCATATATGATTGTGCAGGAGAATACTCGATTGTGGTACATGAATTTCACATAAAAAGCTTTTTATGTAGACATGAAGTTGAGAGGGCCGCGAGTGATATAACACCCTCCAAGCATGATACATGACTGCGGTTGGTGGAAGAGACCCAAGTGGCATGGAGCATGAAGCTGAGTAGATGTACTTGAGATTTTTTGCACACACTAATGTTTGCCTGTACTGTTGCTTATGAGTAATATTGCGTTCGCTCGTGCTACCCCCATATGCCATGAGCTTTTTACTTAATTAGTAATGCACGTGTGACCATAGGCCCCTTCACAACGCAATACATTGTTTTTTGTTGTTGGTTTGTTCATGATCTGTGGATCACACCCCAAGAACTTAATCAGATCATAAATCTCTATCAGACTTTCAGTTTTGGTTATCTCTTAGTTGACTCCAAATCTGATCCGACTCTGATCACAACGTATATTATTGTTATATATTCCCATATCTGCCCTGAACCCTACCCGTTCAATCCCTACTTAAATTATAAGTGAACCACATGAGTATAAAATAGGGTGTTATATGCTGCTCGTGGATCACTTGTTTGGAATTAATGAATTACTTGTTCGTCCTTCTCACGTATTTCCATTTGTTGATGTGACATAGCAGGTGCACATGCACCGCCCCAACGGGGTTGGTACAGTAGGCTGGGGCCTTGGCTGCTAGAGGGGCAGTCAAGGTTCCATTCTCACGAGGGTCGTCCCTCTGCGCAAGCCAACGCGTATCATAGGCCTTGGGGGCATAGTGACAAATATCGCGAGAAATTGCCTGAAAGTTTAAAATGACAATTTCTCGTGAGATTTTCAAAATATCCCGAGATTTATGAAAAAAACATAAATACCCTGATTTTAAAGTGATATTTACGTTTTAAACTTCTATTTATCGCAAAAAAATCATGTTTTTTTATTTTTAAATATTTTTTATTAATATTTTCTTATAAAAAAATAAATTTTAAAATTTTAAAATTATTTTTTTATTGCCAAGATTTTGCCAAAAAATGCAAGATTTATGATTTTTTTTTCAATTTCTCCCGAGTTTTTGAAAAAACGAGAAATTGCCTATAAAAACGTTTGTCACTATGCTTGTAGGGGTGGCAAAACCTAACATGACCCGCCAACCCGCCTCTTAGGCGGGTTCGGGTTGGGCTTAAGCCAACCCGTTTAATAAACGGGTCGACCCGCCTAACCCGTTTATTAAACGGGTCGGGTTCGGGTTGGGGGTATGCCAACCCGCCAACTCGGCTGACCCGTTTAATAAATGGGTTAGGCAGGTGGGTCAACCCACCAACCCGACCCGCTAACCCGCCAAACCGTCTGCCAACCCGCCAACCCGTCAACCCGACCCGCGAACCTGAGAACCCGTTTACCCGACCCAACCCATTTATTAAATGGGTTGGCGGGTCGTGTCGGGTTACCCGTTTATTAAACGGGCCGGGTTCGTGTTTGCCACAACCGACCCGTTTAATAAACAGGTCAGGTTCGGGTTGAGGTATGCTGACTCGTCAACCCGTCGGGTCGACCCGCCAACCCGCCAACGCGACACGATTGCCATAATGCTTGGGGGTTAGGGGTCCTAGCTTCGAAGTTTTAGCTGCCAGCACGATAATCGTAAGTATGACAGGCTGGACCAGCGCAATCATGTCTTAGTGCAAGTGCAGTTTTTTAGGATTATAACTTCGAAAAAGTATCCATGCACCTTATTTTACGTGTACAATTTTCATTTTTCACCAAGGGAGAGCAAGATCGGGGGAGTAGGCAATATGTGCTTATTCATTTTTTTTATTTGTGATGTGTTGAGAAAGCTCACACTCTCGACATCCTCTGCATTAAATAAAAACTAACATAGCAGTATTGTGAATGGCACAACGATACTTTCCCCTTTTGGATCTGAACCAAACTCAAATTCTCGGATATGGGCATGCAAAATACTGATCCTTATAGATGGACAGTTGGAGAGTTTGATGATTGATTATTGTTATTTTTCCTTAAGTTATGGATTAGGTTCCTTTATTTTTTGTTGCTTCTGCAGCGTAATTTCTGTAACATAGTATTTTTTGCGATTCGAGGATCCAATTTGCATCAAAGTGGCATCAGATAGGTGTGTCAATAGGTCTGTTTTAGTTAAGACCCAGGTGAAACCAGACCTCACCCCAATTTTTGGGTATGGTATCGGGTTTGGACTTGGTTTAACAAGAACTACCATAAGAGAAACCATACCCGTACCCGATAAGAACTACATGAACCAGACCCAGGTCATACCTCGTAAAATAATAAATTCTTATCATTTTTAGATTGAAAAATTGTGGGTCTTAATCGAAACTCAAGCTGGGCCCGAGTCTATTATAAAATTTCACAAACTATACCGGATCCACATTGCGGCAAGGGACACCACCCACCCATGGGTTTCAAACTTGTGACATCCCGTCAACTTGGTGACATTCAAAAGTAGCCACTATCAGATGATCTGAGCCCTTGTGGGACATGTTTTTGTTCACTGCAGCATAAGGATACAAGCTGGTCAGACTCGGTCTGATTTTATCATATATCCAACTGAACCTGACTCTATCTATTGAGATTTGGTAAGACAAAACCGTATCTAATTATAACCGGATGTAGATATTGTTTTGATTTTTTTGCTACCCAATCCGATAGGCATTCAGATTTGATGGATACTTGAATTTGATTACATGATTTTTTTTTGGATTTTTATGATTTTTTTTCACAATTTAAATCTAAATCTGAATCTGAATCCGTTTAGCTCACATCTGATTAGTTGGATCTAGTATTAGAAACATTTGACCCTAATCTAAACTGTTTATATCCTTAGACTAAATGGATGCACATTTGGTATGACATCTAGCCCAAAATTTAGTCAAGCTTAGTTTTTTTTTAAACAAAAGCTAGGTTCCAACCCATCTTGATGGTTGGTTCGTTTTGTACCCTTGAGATGAGCTCAAAATGATCAAGAGTCGCAAAATTTAATTTGTCCAACATCTATTTGAGAACCGGTGTTGGAGAAGAGATGAGAGGGGGTGATGGACGGCAGGAGAAAATGAGAGATCAAGCTGGAGTTGTCAATTACATCCTTGTAAGAATATAATTGAAATGACTCATCTAGATCCACCCCTTCTTCCCTCTCAACACTATTCTCATCTCCCAAAACGGAGTTTCTCATTACTCATGAAAGGAGATGGTATTAATTAAAGAGATATCATGTGTTACCCTCGTGGTTAAGGAACCCTAATTAATTGAAGGGGAGACTGTTTTGGCCAAATCTGATGTCATGCATGTCTTTAACACGACTGAAACCTAATTTTTTGACGTAAAAATATATTTTTTTGAAGTTTAAAAATTTGGTACATCGTACGATGTTGATTTTTGAAGCAATAAAAAATCTGACATATGCATCAGAAAAACGTGATGCAAAGGTCTAAGACTACTTTAGATCACGTGGAGGCCAAAAAAAATAAAAATATTATAATTTTTCACTGGAGGGCCCATACACACTAGGGTAGCCAACATTTTCCCTTAATTAAACCCTCCATTAAAGATCTATCTGTCCTCTCATCTCCACTCCCCCCAAAAGAGGGGAAGGTGGTGTGTGTTCTCCCCCGAAGATGGACTCTTTGCTACAGTGTGTGTTTGGGGGTCTCAATGAACGCCACGTGTGTAATTAAGCACATGGGGCTCGTATTCTCGTGTGCCGACATCACTTAGCATCAGGGTCCGGTGCGGTTGCAAAGACTTAAGTACCCTTTCTTGTTATTCTTGCCATGAAACGATGGTTTGAGAAAATGACAAAAATGTCTTCCATTCAAAAACAGGGAAACAATGATTCAAAAAAGGACAAAAATATCTAACATCCAAAAAGTCAAGGATGATGTTAACTCTTCAAAGTCCAAATAACGAAACAAACATGAAACACTCTTTCTTTTTCGTTTGAATTTTTCGTCGTTATCTTCTTCTTCTTCTTTCTTCTCCGTGAAACACTGTAAAACCCGCTCTCTCTAGAGAAGAAATTATCGGAGGCAAAGAGCTGGCGATCCGATGGTGATCGTCTTCCTCTTTTTGCTAGCAGTGGCCGAAATGCTGCCCTCATCCAGCGGGCAACCAACTGCGGCGGCCCCTCCACCGCCTTCGTGGGACACCTACAACGGAATCTTCCTCTAATACACCTACAACAGAGTCTTTCAAAGTACAATCTGTCTACCCCTACATCGACAATACTTTTGATAAGGGCCATGCCTTCAAGGCCACCTTGATGTTGCTCAACATGGGCGTTCACACCCTCAAGTTTTGGTGGGCATTCATCAGGTTCTGGCACCGCGAGGTCCTCATCTTGACCTCCGACGCCGTGCGCTCCGATAGGACCCACCTCCCCGCCAACGTCGAGAATGACACATTCCTCTCCTGCTTCCCCATCACGGACCTCAAGACTGCCATCAGGACGGCTGACAACTACAACCTGATCACGACGAAGATCGTGCTTAAGGGAGCGGTGTTCGACATCGCGATTTACGATTTACACATAGTAGCGATTTACGAAAATCACGTAGCGCAAAAAAATGGCAAATCGCAAAATTGAGTAGCGATTTATGAAAATCGCGTAGCAAAAAAAATGGTAAATCGCTATATTGAGTAGCGATTTACGAAAATCGCGTAGCGAAAAAAATGGAAAATCGCTAAATCGAGTAGAGATTTAAGAAAATCATGTAGCAAAAAAAAAAGAAAAAGAAAATTGCTAAATCGAGTAGCTATTTACAAAAATCACGTAGCAATAAAAAAAATTAGAAAATCGCGAGAAAGGGTGTTACGAAAACCTAGAGTAAAAAACAACCGAACGAAACATATGAGCGCCACGATCAAACAAAACACTTTATTGCTCTTTTTTGACAGTTACAAGAGGGACTCGCATCAAGGGGAGCCCTTGAACCCCCCCTCGTGTAAGGGCAAAAACTCTGAATCCAACTCTACAACTCATCAAGTTGAACCATGCAACAGTCAGTGTGAAGGTGAGTCGGTGCTTGATGGAGCAGTGTAGGATCCTCTGTTTGATGTGCGCAGAGGTAGAAAGAGAAGTGAGAGAGAAAGGGTTGATGTTCATGGCCCTCTTCAAGGGGAGTTCCTTTCTCAGATAATCCTGTAGTGCAGGGACTGAGTCTTAAATAACCATCTTCGAGCTACTTAAGTCTTTGCAACCGCTCATTTTCTAGACGCATCGTTTTATGACACCAATGGAGGGAAGGGTACTTAAGTCTTTGCAATCGCACTAGACTCCGACGCTAACTGATGCTGACAAACATGGGGATACGAGCCACACATGCTTACATATGTAGCGCTTATTGGGACCCCGAACACGCGATGTAGCTAATGACCCTCTTGGGGGAGGGGGGGCATATAACCTGCTTGGCCAAAAGAGAGCCTAATTGTGGAGCCAACTAACCGGCTGACCTCTTTGCATGGACCCACCTCACCGGACTAGAAAGTCTAATACCGTGTGGGATAGTTAAGCCACACGTGTTCCTCGTTGAAAGTGGAGATTTCATTGTCACCGTCCAATGGCAGGGAACTGGGCTTTGCCCTCCCTATTTAAGTGTTGCTCCTCAACCATGGGTTGGCAACTTGAAAAGAGATCAAACATTAACTTGATCAGTAGTGAAGGGAAAAGGAAGAGAGAAAACCAGAGAAGCATGGCTGCAATACCATCAGGAGCTTCATCTCTCATACTCAAGAATACCAAATCAACCCCTTCATCATCATCTTTGCTGTCTCCATCCAGTCTTGGATCCAAATACAGCCTTGCTATACCCAAATTCTTGGGTACCCAGCTCAGGCTTGTTGCTTCCAATGGTGGTGCCCCATCTGCCTCACATCCATTTCACTCCCAGATCACTGCCTCTTTGAAACCAGGTATGTCACCTGGCAGCAATCATCATCACCATTACCATGTATGTTGTGGGTGAAACTTCTCAATTATATGCTCCAATAATCTCTCATGATCACCACCATTATCATCATCATCATCATGTAAAAAATATGTGCTTTTGCTCATGTCATCCCATCATGGACATCATCAAATGCTCATTTCACCATTCATCATCTGATGTGTTGTTTGGTGTTCAAGAGCTGAATGGTGTTTCAGCAAGTGGTGTTCAAGAGCTGCATGTGTACGAGTTAAACGAGAGAGACAGGAGCAGCCCTGCCTACCTTCGCCTTAGTCAAAAAGATGTCAACTCTCTTGGTGATTTGGTGCCCTTCACCAACAAGGCATGCCTCTCTCTCTCTCTCTAGAATAGTTTTCTGTCCCTCTTGAGTTGGGTAATTGAAGTTTGATGAATTACTGTGTGCAGCTTTACCATGGCAACCTAGAGAAGCGACTAGGAATCACAGCAGGCATCTGCATTTTGATACAGCACGTACCGGAAAAGAAGGGTGACCGATACGAGGCTATCTTCAGCTTCTATTTCGGAGACTATGGCCACATCTCAGTTCAAGTAAGTTCCTGGATTTAAACTCGGGAGTGGGATGCCTTTAAACCCGGAACAGTTCCCGAATCGCCTGAAATTCCAGGTCTTTCTGAATCAAACCGATTCTTACCGAGTGCAAGGACTCGGCAGATTCTTGTTGACATGCATGTTCGCGGTGAATTGGTCACACCATAGATGCATTAGAGTCTCTGAGTTTGATAATTCATTGGTCTAGTGGAGCGGGGACAATTTAACTTGATGGCCATTCCATTCATGTTTTTTTTAATTATTTTATTATATAACAATGAGTGAAACATGAAGTACAGTGTTTCTAATCCTACTGGAAAGTAAAATTTTTGGCTTTCATGAAATCAAGTTTCCGATGATGTTAGAAACTCTGCAGTTCAAGAATTTGGTGAAATACGCATTAATATATCATGTGATTTGATGCAGGGCCCCTATCTGACTTACCAGGACACATACCTAGCAGTAACAGGAGGCTCAGGGATATTTAAAGGAGCTCATGGACAAGTGAAACTTCATCAGCTAGTTTTCCCAATAAAGATCTTCTACACATTCTATCTCGAAGGGATTGCACCGCTTCCCGCAGAGCTCTTGGGGAAGCCAGTGCCTCCTTCATCCTCAGTTGAACCTACCCCTGCAGCCAAGGCAGCGGAGCCCCATTCCACCATACTCAACTATACCAGCTGATCGGCCTCACCATCTACCATGGTTGGTAGCTAATGTCTTGCTCCTGTTGCAGAAAGCTTTTGGGTGTATTTGGTCATTTGGTAGAGTCTATTAATATTGGATTAGTTGATGCTTGGAGTTGTATTATGTAAGGACGTAATGATAATTCGGCTAATAATTAGTCGTTCACTATGTATTTGTTTATGTGGCTACGAGGAAAAAGACTTCAATCATTGTGGGTCCTACTCTCCACCATCACAAAAATCTGCCTTTTTCTAAAACCAATTTGTGCATTCGATCTGTATGCATGTGTGTGTGTGTGTGTGTGTGTGAGAGAGAGAGAGAGAGAGAGAGAGAGAGAGAGAGAGAGAGAGAGAGAGAGCATCAACATTAACGAAGGGTCAACAAACATTGAGCCCAAAGACCAAAGCAGAAAACAAGTCCGAAGGCCAAGAGCAAGAACAAAACCAGAAATACAGGAGAACTAAATGAAAATATGAAAGATTCAGCTCGGGTCAAGGGGCATCCATGGCGGCAGAAAGCGCTGAAGGTCAGGGAAGGAGAACCGCAAAATAGTGTGCATGTCTGCTAAAATGCAATGCGCTAGTTTATTGAAAACAACTGTGCATTCCCGAAAGATGACATTATTGGGGGTCATTCAGACAACCCACCAGGAAAAGAGAAGCCACATTCTCCAGATAAGCCACCATTGGTTGCACTTGCAAATAGGTTTCGGATCCCACAAAAGATCAAGAGCGAAAGACTCCTGACGCACATTGACGATAGGCTCATTGCAGGTATGCTTGAAAAGGTCCTCAAAGATGGGGCAAACCCAGAACAAATGATAAGTGGATTCTTCAGCCGTCTTGCACATAATACACCTACTTGGAAGATGAAAGCTGATACGTTTTAGGAGACAGTCTGTTTGAACCCGATCATGCATAATTAGCCATGCGAGGAACCGTGAACGAGAAGTAGGGCCCTGAGCCCACATAAGGCTCGCAGGGATCCAATCGGCACCAAGAGGAAGGAGGGAAATGTAACAAGATTTGGTGCATAAAGCTTCGCTAGGTGCAATAGCCCGACGAAGAAACTAGGCTAGAGGATCAGGGTCACCCTCATTGGAAATGACGACCGACCATGCTTTGATTCAAGACCAACACAACGGAGAAGCGTGGCGTCTGCTGTGGGAGTGACGATCCAAGTAGAGCGACTTAAAGAAGCCGTACTTAGCAAAGAGAAAGCTAGCACACAGAGAGTCAGCTTGGTGCGTGAGCCAGCTTTGCTTAACGACAAAGATGATACTTCTCATTCGGGAGTCAAATATCCCCAAACTTGCCTGACCCCTTGAAAGCGGCAAAGAGTTCCAACCCACTAGATTACGTTTATTCTGAAGATTGTGCCCTGACCAAAGGAAATTTGCCAATAAACTAGAGAGCTTTTTGTGCACACCAATGAGAATCACGAACATGGACATAAGGAATTCAGGGATAGAGGTAAGAACATGCCTAATGAGAGTTAAATGCCCAGCAATAGAAAGGTAGAAAGCCTGCCAAGAAAAGATTTAGATTGGACTTTTTGGAAAGTGGCATTCTAAGTGGCAGAGGAGATAGGCGATAGCTGAAGAGGGAGACCTAGGTAGGAAATAGGAAGCTTTGAGGAGGTGCAACAAAAAATCTATTGCCCAATAGCAAGCAAAGAGGGGGTGGCATTAAACATGGACAGACAATATTTATCATTGTTCAAGGATAACCCGGACAATGAAAGAAAAAATTGGAGGATTAACTTGAATCACAACATTTGTTGAATGGTGGCGCGACCGAAAAAGATCATGTCATCGACGTAAATCAGAATATGGTAAGAGAAATCCGCGATTCTGAGGAAATCAATAAGCCGACGCTCCATGACCCTCATCAGCAAGACCACAAGACCTTCAACGACGATGTTAAAAAACAGAGAAGAAAGAAGGCAACCTTGCCAGATACCGCGCCCGAGCTTGAACTGCTGGCCTCTGACCTCATTGATCTTAATTGGAGAATGAACATTAGTAACCTATTTGCGCACCCAACTAGAGAAGCGATGACCAAAACCAAGGTTGTCAAGCATGTAAAAAAGAAAGGCCAATATACCGAGTCGAAAGCTTTATGGAAGTCTAGCTTAAGAGAGAAAAATGCCTGACCGTTGATATTCAGTGAATGCAGAACTTCAGAGGCTAAAATGAAAGAATGATTAATCCGCCTTTGAGAGATGAAGGCGAACTGGGAGATGGACAAAATTTGAGGGGCGAAGTTACAGAGTCTATTAGCCAAAACCTTAGCAATAATATGGTAGATTCCTCCCAACACTGACTCGAGATGTTCGAGGCTGCCGCGTCCTTAGGGATGAGAGAGACAATTGCCATATGAGTGTGGACCGACAACCAACAGTTGCCATAGAATTCAGTGAATACCTAAATAATGTCATTCTTTATGCAAGACCAAAAGATATGAAAGAAGTTGATCAGAAAATCGTCAAAACCAAGAGCTTTCCACCCAGATAGATCCCTAACGGCAGAACAAATTTCAACATCTACGAGCATGGCCTGCATGGAGATGGAAATAGCGGTACCCATTGAGCAAACCAAGGACCGACCGATAGAGCCACCGACAGACGAGTTTGAAGCGTAAAGGTCCTTGAAATAGCGAGTAACATCAGGAATGACATGGTCAGCCGAGTAGGTGATCCCGTCAATAGAGATGGATGGGATGGCATGCCTCCTATGATGATGCAAGGCAAAAGAATAAAAAAATGGGTATTCCCATCACCCTCTTTGAGCTAGAGCACCCTCGACCTTTGCTTTCAACGAATCTCATCTTTTAGCTGCCAGGAATGCAAGAGAGAGAGAGAGAGAGAGAGAGAGAGAGAGAGAGAGAGAGACTAACATTGATTAATTAAAAAGAATATGAAATCCTATGAAGAAATCAAATATGAACACCAATGTGCCGTGGTAAACAAGCATGAATATTCATGATAGTTTACAAATTTTAGATGAAGCGAGGATGCAGATACTATGGTCACCTTGACCAACTACTGTTTGGGAGCCCAAAGTTAATTGGCATTGGAGGGGATTCATGGATTTCGTAACACCCTCAACGGTTTGGGAGCTTAGATCAAAAGAATCCCATGACATGGGATAAGAATTGCCAGCCAAAAATGCCTCTTTGTTGTAGCTGGCAACTCAAAAACACACATCTGGATATATTGATTGTTTGGGAGCTTGAAGTTGGTAATTAGATGCCAACATCAGCGGATTATAAAGTACCATCTCCCAAACAACTATGGGATTTGGCAAATCTCAAGGCTCCCAAATCCTGTACTTTGGATAGGGGTCCAAGTCGTGTCTCGATCCCAGTATAGTTTATCGTCATCTCAGACCAGCTACTGATGATCACTTTGATAAGCTATTGCCTCACAAACTATCTAATCAAATGTGAATTCCTCCTACTTTTGTCCTCTCTTGAAATTTCAAAACCAAATACAAGCTCCCAACAAGGCTGATCTATTGACATTTCATGTCTTAGTAACGGGTCTTGGATTTGAATCCCACATGAGATACGTGTAGCTTAGGTAAAAAAAAGAACTGAAATTGATTGTACTACCCCTGAAAATAATGGTATTTCACAAGATAGACAAAAAATATCACAATATTTCTCACATATCCACCCATCCAATTTTTGCTGAATTTAAGGGTATTTTCAATAATTTTACCCTTTTGCTAAACTTGATCGAGTAAAACTCAAACTTTCAATGGAACTCAATTTTTGTCAACGAAATTGAGATTCACCTATATATCAAAATAATCAAACTCAATTTTTGAGATTTTTTTTTACTATTTTTCTTACACTTCCCATCACCATCATCATCATGGTCACCACTTCTCTAGCATTACCACCACCACCACCACCTATCATCATTTTCATTACCACCACCACCTCTACCATTGCTTTTACCATCATCATCATTACCACTATCACCATCACCATCACCATCACCATTGCTACTACCTTCGTCGAACATCACTATCACCATTACTACCATTGTCATTACCATGATCACCATTACTACTCCCACCATCATCATTGCCATCACCACTACCATCCTCACGAACACCATTACCACCACATCCATCCAACATCACTATTACCATCACCACCATTATCATCACTACCACAATCACCACTATCATCATCACTACCGACATTAGCACTAGGTTTCACTAGTCCTATAACAAATGGGTTTCACAACTGAGTTTCATTGATACATAGTTGAGTTTCACTATTCTATTGTAATGGTGATGGATGGTGGTGGTGGTAATTGTGGTGATGACAATGATGATAGATGATGGTGGTGATAATGGTGATAGTGGTGGTGGTGATGGTGGAAAAGTGGTGGTGGCAATGGAAAGGAAGAACAAAAATAACCAATGGGGGCTTCGCTTGTCTGACAAGAGCAGTTAGTGTACACCTTCGTGTGATAAGACATTGCAAGTTTGGATAACAATGGTATGGTTGTATAACTGGTAGGGGTTTGCTTAACCCCATCTTTCTCTATCAAAAAATAGAACAAAAGTAGGTGAATCTTAGTTTTTCTGGCCATTTTAAGGTTTTCAATGTGAATCTTAGTTTTACTGGCAAAAGTTGAGTTTTGATGAAACTTTTTTGTTTCACTGAAGTGAAATTTGCTTATACATCAAAATAGTGGAACTCAATTTGTGAGACCTACATCAAAATAACAATTTAAAAATGAAAGTGCTCCAGTTTTGCTATTTCAATGTATAGGTTAATATGAGTTACAATGACAATTTTAAGTTTGCTATTTTGATGTATTGAAGAATCTCAAAAGTCAAGTTTTGCCAAAATTGAGATTCGTCTGTACATCAAAATAATGAAACTCAATTTATGAGACCTACATCAAAATAGTGAATTAAAAGTGAAAGTGCCATAGTTTTGCTATTCTGATGTATAAGTGAATCTTAGTTTCGTTGGCAATTTTGAATTTTGCTATTTTGATGAAAATAGCATAACTCAATTTACGAGACCAACTTTTTTTATAACTACTTCTTTTCTTCCACTCCCTATCACCACATCATCCTCACCACCATCGTTACAACCACTATTTCTTCACTATTATCACAATCACAACCACCACCACGACCATTACCACCACCACCACTATCTATCACTATTGCCATCACCATAATTATTATCATCACAACCACCATCCATCACTATTGTAATAGAATAACAAAATTCAATTGCAAAAGAACAACAAAACTCTTTTGTAAAACCTAATTGCTATATAACTAGTGGAACCTAATGGTGGTAGTGACGACGATAGTGGTGGTAATGGTAACAATGGTGATGGTGAGAATGGTGCGGTGATAACAATGATAATAGTGACAATGGTAATGGTGATGATGGTAATGACAATGGTAGTGGTGATGGTGGTAATGGTGATGGATGAAAATGATAATAGATGGCGGTGGTGGTAATGGTAGTGATGGCAATAATAGTGAAGTACTAGTAGTGATGGTGATAGTGATAGAGAGTGAAAAAAAGAAATAATTGTAAAAAATAAAAGTCTCATAAATTGAGTTTTGCTATTTTGATGTATAAGCGAAACTTAGTTTCTTTGGCAAAATTTGAGTTTCGTTGAAACTTTTGAGTTTCGCTAGATCATGTTTTAGCGAAAGGGTAAAATCATTGGAAGTACATTCAAATTCAGCGAAAATTGGGTGAGCGGGTTTGCAAGTAATATTCCGATATCTTTTGGTTACACCATGAAATATAATTATTCTCAATGTTAGTACAATCATTTTTCATAAAAGTAACTAAAAAGAAACATACCTCACATTAGTTCCTAAGTGCATATGTTAAGCATGATTTTTTTTACAGATCTATTATAATACATGCAAATTTTTTATAAATATTTAATAATTAATGATGAATTTTATGTCTCAAATTTGGGTTGAATTTCTATTTGAATTTGAATTTTATTTTAGAATTTGATTTCAATTTGGAGTTTAATTTTATTTGACGTTTAATTTCTACTTGAATTTAAGTTTCAATTTGAATTTGAATTGAATGTGAATTTAAATTTAAGATTTAATTGAATTTGGATTTGAATTGAATTTGAATTTAATTTAAATATTTATTTTGAAATTAATATATATTAATTAATTAAGAAGTCATAGGATGAGATGCCCTCATTTGTGGATCCCTCCTAATTATGTAGAAGTCATACTTAGGCCCAAAGTCAAACTAGCCATTAGTTTTCTATTTTTATTAAGAATCTCAGTTAGCTAATGTGACATAGTTTCGTATTTTATGTGAGTACCCTAATTAGCCTAGGTCAACATAAAATATAAGGAAAGTTGAATTAGGAAAGATATGAAGGAGTTTTCACAAGGGATTAGGAAACCCCACATGGACCTATAAAAGAAAGCCTCTATCTTCTTCCCATCTCATGCTCTCTAGGTTCTTTCTCTCTATTCATATCTCTCTACCTTCTCCATCTTTCCTTCCATATGCCCTTCTCCTTGGAAAAGGGAAGCCGATGTCGGTGGTGCATACATAGGAGAATTCAATGGTTGATCTGATATAGGTGACTATCCTAGTTGAAATCATTTATATTTTTAGTTTTAACCTTAGTTTTATATCTTAATTTGAACTTAGATCATGTATTTTTTTTGGATTTGTAGCCTTTGTTTGGTCGTGAGCGGTTTTGGGAAGTTATTTCGAACATACAAAACCATAAAATACAGGATTTTATGAAAAATATATGAAAAATTATACAAATAAGTTCAGATCTAGGATTGAGTTATGTGAATCCAAATCTTGATTCAAGATCATAGTTTAGAACTATGAATTGAATCTATGAGTGAGTTTTGCATAAGTTTCTATGAAACTATGCAAACCGACACAATGAAAGTATGAGGTTTGAATTTTGGATTAACCCAACTTCGATTCTCATATTCATTTTTCTGTTTAGCATGATGTATGGTTTTATTATCATCAAGGATCCGGTATGATTTTGAGTTTAGAGGTTTTAATGAACCAATTTTTTTTTCTGAAAATCAATTTTGAGATAAATGTGTTCTCTTATATAAAAATATTGGATCTTGTGTTTGATTCATGATATATATGATGCTTCTATATTTTTAGCATGCTTAATTGTATATATACATAAATATGATGTGTGATTGATGAATTAAAATCGTTTGATGCAAGTTAATAATGTTTTTGATGAAATACATAAAGTTCTTGATTTGTTTTCTTGAAAACTACATGTTTTTTTGTATTTTTATTTCGCTGGCCTTAAAGAAAAATATGGTTCTCTAAAATGGTGAACTCATAAATCTTAAAGATTTAGACAGATATTCTAGACACAATGAAGCAATCTAAAAAAAATTAGGTTCAAATGAGTTTTGGGTTGAGAGATACGACCTCTACAAGTAGACATAGAATTTTTGTCCCAACAAAATTTTTATTTAGACTGCATGTTTTTGTAAAAACTGTAGCTTATAAAATATTCATGATTTATGATTGAAATTTTATGTATGTTAGTTTGTATATTGAAGAACACAAGATAAAAATCTTGTAGTCTTATTCTTCACGGTTTAAAAATTAAAATTCATTCAATATCATTATAGAACCTATAAATTATAAGAAGCAATCTGTCAAAAAACAAAAACAACCTATATTATTTGAATTTTAATTCTCTGTAGAAAACAAATTTTGACTCAAGGTTTTTTGCGGCTTGTGTTAGACATACACAATTAATCTTACTAAAAATCTCAAAATTTATTTCATTTTATGTAATGCATGGATGATGTTTCTTTGGAACAACTGAACCAAACATGATTGTTTAGTGACAAAAAAATAGTCAATGGTTCTCAAATTTTTATTACCTGATATGAAACAAGTTTTGGTCTAGGTTTTTTTTAGACAATTAACATGTGTAAATCTATAATAAAAATCTTAGAACTAAAATCATTTTGTATAAGTTATGATAAAATTCTTACTAATTAAGAAAATTCTATTATAATAGTCTTGAACTAGAAATTTGAGATTTCATGAAACCAGATAGACATAACTTAGTTTCAGAGGTAAACCAGATGGGCACACGACCTGTTGGCGTACCATATGTAGGCCTATTGAGGTTGTATGATTATGCCTTCACTTATGAACATGTCTCAATTGCTATATTATAATTTTTGCTAAAATGCTAACATGAGATGCATGATATGTTATTGTTCTTGCATAATGTTATGATATGATTGCATAATGTTATAGTATGCAACATATGAACAAATATAAAATTACAAAAAATTTAAGTGAGCAATTATTTTAAATTTGTGCTTGATTACCAAAAAGCCTATTAGGTATGCGTAGGCCCATTACGAAACAAACTAGACTACTCAAGTGTTTATTATGCTATATATTTTAATTTCTTGAGTAATCGATTGAGTTGTCCCCTAGGAGCGGCATCACACCAAGAGAAACTGTTTAAGAAATGACTTTAAGTCATAACAAATCGATTACTCACTTCTGTAGAAGACCCGGGGACATGCCGACCTATGACAAAATTTGGCAGTCATAACACTTTTACCTCTCTGGATTGGGGACCAGTGAGGCATTGCCCCTCGAAGCATAAAGTAAGACCCAGAGAGTTCATGCTGCCTACCATCTTTAAGGTAGACAAAGGTCCATTTCTGTTAAGTACACCATGGTAAAGGCATACTCGAAATCCTGCTCAAGGTTATCTTATTAATTAGGCCATGGGTAAATGCAACTATCATATAGTTTAATACATTGTGATAGTCATCATACGGTTCTCCTTCTGGGATCTTAATTCAATATTTTATTGAGCACCCAAATTCCTATACAACCCTGTGGGATTTCTATCACCCTTCATGCATTTCATAAATACTGCATCACATATCACAACATGCATTATTATAATAAATAAATCATGTAAATATGTTATTTAATAATTATTTAAGCAGTATCACATAATTTTAATGAATAAAAATCAGCATCCATCATCATCACTAGTATATAATATTATAGGAATCATAGTTTAAATCACTGATAAGGGCTAGAGTAGCCCGAAACCACAATGACTAAAACATGCATTGCCAATCACATTGCATTCAAACATGCCCAGATTTATATTCACATTCATTGCAATTAAGAACATAATCATTCTCAATTTATCATGAAAATAAATTTTGTCAAGCTGTTGATAGTAGATTTAATCATTAACATTAATCACAATTTGCATAACATCCTATTTCGCCAAAATAGGGCATCCTTACACCAAAATCATGACTTACTAATCATGATTTAAATCACCATCATCTCAATCATAAGTATTTAAATTAGTCTTGATATAATTTCAGATTGAATTTATAAAAATTTTAAAGAAAACATCAAAACATAATTAGGGTCATGAAACCCGACTTTCTCGATAAGTGCTACCATAAACCCTTATCGAGCAAATCTATACGACTTTGATTAATGTATTAATTTTTAGTATATCACATTATATTAGACCTAATTAAAATATTAACGATATCGGATTGAATTAATGAGTTTATTACAACTAACCCACAACAAAAAACACACAAGTCAGTTTTTCGCTCAAGGCTTCCATAAACCCAAATCAAAAGACTCATATGTTTTAAAATATGTTCAGATGTATCCAAACTTACAAAAGATAAATCTACATAATTTTATTCAATTCATGCTGCAAATGACTTAAAAAATAAAAAATAGCTGCATAAAAATTATAGAAACCGAATTTCAAGAAAAGAGCCCAAAACCCTAAATTGATTTTTAAGAAATCAGGGTTTTGATTCTCTTTTTACAAATCATTTGATTCTCATCAAGTAAAGCATAATTTCAGTTATTTAGCAAGCTACACATGATGAGTACAATCATACATATGAAAATACAATTCTTTAGAATCAACCAAAATAATTAAATTGCATAACAACCAAACTTTTGCAGTATTTTCCAAACACATCATGCAAAAATACGACTTCAAATCTTTTCCAGTGCTTGGTCTATGTTCATGATTGAGTAAGATGTCTTAATGTTGATAATATGCAGGACATGAAGGAAAAACAGTAAAACAACAAAATCCATATATGTTACTGCCTGATCACATGTACAAGTCATTACGAAAATTCAGATCCCTATTAACTCAACTTTACAAAATCTACCAAAAATTCTAAATATGCAACCCTCATAATTTTATTGAGCTTGCCTTACTTGTCAGGAACTTAACTCAACAAACAAATCTTTAAAATCATGAGTACAAAAATAATAAAAATTCCTCTACTGAATCATGTTATGACAGAGTTAGAAACTAGATTCTATAAACCACAAAATTTTTCTTAAATTAAAGAATTTTGTGAGATTTATAAAAAATGTTTTTGACTTAACCTTTTTACACAGTTTTGTATTATATGTTGGACTTCACCCAATTTTTTTATAATTTATTCAAAGTGAATTTTCTTAGGCTTCTATACCTTTCAAAAAGATAGGTCAAAACAGTCCTGTAACCAGAGCATAAAATTGAAGCTCTGGTAGGATAAATATTTATCTCTCAAAATTGATCAAAATTGGGCCAAATTGGAAAAAACAAGATGCTAAAATTAAGTCCTGGATGTTTAAATTATCTTAATATTTTATATAAATTTTTTGGATTGATATTTTTAGAGATATAAAATTATTTTAAAAATTGGTTGGGAAAATATAACAGTCATCTCAAACATGAGTTTTTCAGAAAATGCTTTTGCTAAAAATTATTCTGAGCCCATAAAACCTTTGATACTTTAATATTTTGGTTTCAACCAGATTACAAAAGGACTAACTTATGGACATCACCAAAAAAAAATGTTATGGCTAAATCTAACCTGATTTAACAATTAAATCATATTTAGATATGCCTTTCAAAAATGTTTTGATGAAAAACTCATGATTCATGTTTTGCAAATCCAAATAAGCAATATCTTCATAAAAAATATATATGATTGATTTGATAATGCAAATACATCTCTGAAATAATATATTATGCATATATGGATGCTTGATGTATGTACAAAACTTAAATTATATAAATCTTACTTGAAATAATCGATAGACTGTTAAACCGAAAGAAAATTGGGTGATCTGATAGTCTCACCACTACCACCACCTTGATGAAATTTGCAGGTTTAATGGTTACTCAAGTGTCACACACTAAACCTCCTAGGCATAAATAGGAGAGGAAGAAGAATAGAAAGCAAGAAGGAGAAAAAAGAGAAAAAAGAGAAAAAAGAGAAAAAAGAGAAAAAAGAAAGGAAACAAGAAGAGAGTAAAATTTTGTAGCAAGTGAGAATGAGTGGGGGCATGTGAGAAGGGGTTTATATAACCCTCTCTCAAACCTAGCTAGTGTTCTAACCTGGCCAGAACTCTGCCCTCTAAAAAATTGTGGAAGGAGAAGAGTCCTAGCCTAGATAAAACTTGAAACTCTCTTGATTTTTTTTTATTTGTTTACTATCTTCTTTAAAACTCTTAGTTAATTAAGACTCTTCTTATTTGAATTTTCCACCATACTTACCACTAACAATTAGTTGGGTTTTCTAATTGTTCTAAGAGGTATGGGACGTCCCACCCTAATTTGGAAAAATCTAATTCCCCAAATAAAATCCTAATTAATTTCTAATTAGAACCAAATGAATTGCAAACTACAAAGACTCTTAGATCCAAATGGGGTCCACATAAGTTGTTCCATATAAGGGTCTAATCCATTGGTATTGGATCCAATTAACATTTTAAATGAAATCTAATCCATATTATTACTTCAAATTCATATTGGATCTGAATGCTAAGATTTAGATCAAAATCCAATATCCATAATCTAAAAATATTCAAATTGTTTACTTTCTTGTTCAGTCTTTAATTTTTTTAATTTTATAATTATTCTTTCAATGTTCTTCATAACTGAAGACTAAATTTCACAATTAGTCAAGATCAAGAAATTTAAGAATTTTAAAAAAATCAAGATTTTTCAAAAAATCAAGAATTTTAAAAAAATCAAGATTTTTTGTAAAATCAAGAATTTTTACAAAATCAAGAATTTTTGCAAAATCAAGAATTTACACTGTCATAGATACACATAAAAATTCATCATTTATTCAATTCAATTGTCGAAGAAAAATCTTAGGTTTTACAAACAACTTCTAACAAATTTAACTAATACAGTCTAAAGATTAAAGAGGATAACAATGCAATTATCATCTAGAAAACATAATTTCTACTTGAAGAGACAATTCAAATCATCAAAAAAGTAAAAAAAATATAAGAATGTTATTATAAATTATAGGACAATTAGAATCAGTGTATCATGGGAATGTAAGAGGCAATATTATAAAATTCTTGTTATAAATAGAAAATGATACAATACCATTTGGCAACCATCTAAATACAATACCATATAAGAACTAACATAGGATTCATAAAGAGAGATATAGTACCTTGCAACAATGAGCAAAACTGTAGAGTTAGCAACAAAGAGGGAGGGAGGGAGCTGGGATTGAGAGATGAGAGAGTAGGGAGAGAAGGAGGTTGTCAGAATGGGGTCACCAGAGTAAGTTACGAAGAGGGAGGGCCTCACTGGAGTGAGAAGGGATTGAAAGACAAGAGAGAAGGGAGGGAGCCGAGCAGTGGGTCATCGGAGTGAGCAACGAAGAGACAGAAACTCGCTGGATTGAGCAGGGATTGAGAGACAAGAAAGCAGGGAGGAAAGAGAGAAAGAGAAAGAGAAAGAGAAAGAGAAAGAGAGGGAGGCCCCCATTAGGGCTCACTCTTAAAAAATTTCTCCAAATAGTGGTCAAATGGGGGCTTTAACATCACTCTATAACGGTGACATAATTGTCATCGTTATATAGTAACCCTATAACGACAAGATCTGGATCTCATTTTTATTGATCAATTATTGCAAGGTATTATGGTCGTCTAGTATGTTCATTAATGTATTTGAATGCAATATCTAACAACCAAAAAATCTTGCCATTATACATAGATCTTTAATGACGAGATGTGTGCAGGGACAAGGCATTTGTGTGGACATCAATATCACCATTATTGATGAAACTATAGGCGCAACATTAATGGTTGTAGTAGAATAATAACAACGATATATTTATGTCCCTGCTATTACCAATTAATTGGTGGGGATAAAACATATCACCATTACTTCTTGATCAATGGCAGCGATTTTTTTTGTCGTCATTAAAGAGTTGCCTTTATTGACCCTCATCCTTGTAGTGTTTTCTAATTTTTTATAAGAAAAATTTCTCAACCTAGGAGTGTCGAAGAAATCTTCTTATAAAAAATTATTTTTGCATTATGGCAATCATTCACCCATAATATATCTCATTCCATGGCTTCCACAGGAAGAGCTTCCTCTATCTTCATCTTCCTCCCACCACTACCACTTTCAATTTTCTCTGGTTTGGTGGCTCTGATCAACCACCTTTCTCTGTTTCTCTCCCTCACATTTTTTTCATGCTATACAAACAAGCAAAAATTTTCATTTGGAAAAGTTATCACATCAATACTTTTGATAGGCAAAATTTTCTTTTTTCTATTAGATTTTTTCTTGCTTTCAAACATGCCCTTAATAGGAGGGGGAGGCATAAAAAGATTAGACCATTAAAAGTGTCAGTTGATGGGAAAAACTGGGGCCCACTTGAGCCAGCATGGTATTTTCCTACCATGATGCCTTCATGTTTGTTTCACTCGTGATGGAAAAAAAATAGAAAAAGGATGCTAGCTCAGTATTTTTTCATATGCAAGGGGCTATATCAGCATGTTCATTTTTATATTGTGATGCGAGAAACTTGAAGCTCGCATCTTATGCAATAAATAAAAGCAACGTAACAGTTTTGTGAATGGCACATGGATAGGAGGGCAGATCAGGTGCAATCACATCGCACTTACCTGATCTGCCCTCCATTTTCTGTTGGTTCTCACAGCGGACAGGCAACGCTGCGGCTTGTGCAAGGAGTGACACCCATGAGATTTGAACATAGACCGCCTGCCCGGCAGTCTAGGCCTCTTTCTGCTATGCCAAACCGGGTTTGGGTCTAGTCATCCCGAACTTGCGCCCCTCAATTTAAACGCTCCACGAGAGAGCGGCCACACAATCATTTTAGGGTTTTTTTTCTGGTCCAAGCTTTAGTCGTCGTCCTTGTGTAGGCACCGACTTTTATTATCTAGCAAAAACTGGGCTCTAAGCCAACTTGATGGTCGGTTCAATTCCTAGCCTGAGTTGCAAAATTTGGCAACATATTAATGGTCAAATCAGCCCACCTGCTGACCTCTTTCCATGGACCACACCCTAGCTACCTGACAAAGAAAGTTCAATACCGTGTGGGATAATTAAGCCACACGTGTTCCTCGTTCAAAGTGGACCTTGACGTGTAGAATTCATCGTCACCGTCCAATGGCTGGGAACAGGGCCTTGCCACTCCTATTTAAGTGTTGCTCCTGCACCCTAGCTTAGCAACTTGGGAAGAGATCTAACCTTACTCTTGATCAATAGTGAAGAGAAAAGGAAGAGAGAAAATCAGAGTAGCATGGCTGCAATCCCATCAGGTATTTCATCTCTCCTACTCAAGGCTACCAAATCAACCCCTTCATCCTCATCACCATCATCTTTATTGTCTCCATCCAATGTTGGATTCAAGTATAGTTTTGCTAGACCCAATTTCTTGGGCACCCAGCTCAGGCCTAGTGCCTCCAATGGTGTTGCCCCATCTGCCTCACTCATTTCACTCCCTGACCACTGCCTCTTTGGAACCAGCTATGTTACCTGACTACAATTAATCATCATCACTATCATCAAGCATGTTGTGGGTGAAACTATATGTTTAAATAGTTAATCCCTCATCATCACCACCACCACCACCACCACCACCACCACCACCACCACCACTATCATGATGATGAGAATTCATCATGATCATTCTCATGTCGATAGAGCTTCTCTTGCTTAGATTCAAGATATGCATCAATTTGTCATGCTACCCATTCAAAATATGCATCAATTTGTCATGTTCCCCAATTATCAACGCTATAGTCTTGTTTTGCTTGGTAGCTTCATGAAATATTTTTCAATTGTAAATTTTGTCTCCCATCATCAGTTATGAGATTCCCTATCATTTGTTTTGTAGTTTAATTGTCTGGTTCTTAAGACATCATCATGCTCATCATGACCAATATTCATCATCTGATGTGTTGGTGGTGTTTCAGCAACTGGTGTTCAAGAGCTGCATGTGTACGAGATAAACGAGAGAGACAAGAGCAGCCCTGCCTACCTTCGCCTTAGTCAAAAAGATGTCAACTCTCTTGGTGATTTGGTGCCCTTCACCAACAAGGCATGCCTCTCTCTCTCTCTCTCTCGAATAGTATTCTGTCCCTCTTGAGTTGGGTAATTGAAGTTTGATGAATTACTGTGTGCAGCTTTACCATGGCAACCTAGAGAAGAGACTCGGAATCACAGCAGGCATCTGCATTCTCATACAGCACGTACCGGAAAGGAAGGGTGACCGATACGAGGCTATCTTCAGCTTCTATTTCGGAGACTATGGCCACATCTCAGTACAAGTAAGCTCCTGAATTTAAATGCATTCTATCTGACTCTGGAATGGGATGCCTTTCAACCCGGGACAGTTCCCTGCTCGACTGAAATTTCAGGTCTTTCTGAATCGAACGGATTCTTAGCGAGTGCAAGGACTCAGATGATTCTTGTTGACATGTTCGTGGTAAATTGGTCACAATAGTGACGGATTAAAATTTGTCGCCAAACCAAATCTCCGTAGATTAACGATGACCTTGCGACGAATCATAGCATTCGTTAATTCATCGCAAATTAGCAATGGAACTAGCGACAGATAGTTTCCGTCGCTAATTAGCGACTAGAAATTTGCGATGAAAGTTAGCCATCGTTAATCCGTCGCTAAACTCTATAGCGACGGATTGAGGTCATCGCTAATCCACAGATTTCTTGTAGTGTGAGAATCTCTGAGTTTGATAATTCACGTCATTTGATCTAGTGGAGCAGGGACAATTCAACTTGCATGAGCCTACTTCATGGCCATTCTATTCCACGTTTCTTTTTTAGAATTTTGTAATTTATTTTTTATGACAATAAGTAAAACATGACTAAGTTCATGAAGTACAGTGTTTCTAATCCTAGTGGAAAGTAGATATTTTGGAGTTCATGAAATAAAGTTTCGGGTGATGAGAGAAACACCCCAGTTTAAGAATTTGGTTGGACTTCTGAAATAGGCATTAATATATCATGTGATTTGATGCAGGGTCCCTATCTCACTTATCAGGACACATACCTAGCAGTAACAGGAGGTTCAGGAATATTTAATGGAGCTCATGGACAAGTGAAGCTTCATCAGCTACTTTTCCCATTCAAGATCTTCTACACATTCTATCTTGAAGGGATTCCACCGCTTCCTGCAGAGCTCTTGGGGGAACCAGTGCCTCCATCACCTTCAGTGGAACCTACACCTGCAGCCAAGGCCGCAGAGCCCCATGCCACCATCCACAACCATACCAACTGATTGGCCTTACACCATCTACCATGGTTTTTGGCTGATGTCTTAGTCTTGTTGAAGGAAGGATTTGGTATTTAGTCATTTGGAAGAGTCGATTATTGGGTTATAGTTGATGTCGGAGTTGTATTATGGAAGGTGGTAATAATAATTCGGCTGATCATTCACTATGTACTTGTTTGTGGCTATGAGGAAAAACTTTCAATCATTGTGGGTCCCAGTCCGGAATACTGTACACCATGTATCTCCACCACGAGAAAAGGTTACCTTTTACTAAAGCCAACTTGTACATTCGATCAGTATGCATGAGAGAGAGAGAGAGAGAGACTTGAAAACCAATAAGTTATAAAGAATATGAAATCATATGAAGAAATCGAATGTGAACACCATAGTTCCCAGATAATGACATTATGAGATAAAAAATATCATTGTTCGTGATAGTATACTAAGATCATGTAGACCAACTATTGTTTGAGAACCCCTAATCGGTTGGTTTTGTGGGAATTCCCGAATTCCCCAACACCTACCACTGTTTGGGAGCATAGATATGGTGACTCCCCAGACATGAGATCAGAATTAGCAGCCAAAAATCTGCCTTAACTCTAACTTTGAACACCTTCATTATCTCTCTTCTCAACTCCCTTTTGGTTCTATCGACTGGGAGCTTGAAGTTGGTAATGAAATACCAAACTCAGCGTACTGCCAAGTACCAACTCTCAAATAGCTATAGGATTTGTCAGATCCTGAGATTTTTCTCAGTCCAACTGTAGTTGATCATCATGGTAGACAAGCTACTGGTCATTTCTTTGATAAGTTATTGCCTCACCAACTAGCTAATCATGGTTGGGGGGACAAGGGTCTGGTCTGAAAATGGACTCTTCCCTAAGATCCCTTATCGTTGCTAATGAACTTAACCAGTTTGGTGAGAAGTGGAAGTATGTTTGGAAGTGTTGGATCATCATATCTTGGAGGTGTGTTTGGCTTGAAAGAAATAGTAGAATCTTCAGAGAATCCTATTCTTGCTTTGGAGTTCTGATGCAAAAAAATCAAGATGAAACTACAGGAACCATTGGAGATGAAATGGCCATGCCTAGATATCAACTGGATTGGGGTCAGTATATTGGGCATCGTTAGCAACCATATAGTTGGATCCATTCTGCTCATCTTTCCCATGCATCGGTGGTCTGTTTCTCACTTTTTTCTGTCTACACCTCTAAATGATACCTCATTTCAGAAAAAAAAAACTGCTAGCTATAAGTGTCATTACGTGGCTTGAATGGGTTCCATCATGGGAGATCTTTGACGGCCGCCATCCTTGCACAGGGGTTGTTCCGAACTCATATTGGTGACTTTTCTATTTCAACAAGTATGAGAGAGAGGGCGAGACCTCACGTTTTGTGTGATGGTGGTATTGCAAGAGCTGATGATTGTGAGAAAAGAAAAGAAAAACAAGAGAGGTGAGAGGGTGTGCATGTGAAAGCTGTCCTCCATTGAAGACTAAAGGTGTTTTTGGGTTGATCATCATTGTTAGAGAGAGAAAACGATTTGACTGCACGCATCCAACCTATCGGTGGGTTGAATGATAGGTGATTGTGTTTTCTTTATGGTTTTGCATATTTTTCTTGTACAGCAATTGATTCTCATTAATAAGATCATCTTGAACTCTCACATTGAGGTAGACAAGTCACTGAACCACCTAAAATTCTCGTGTCATATGGTTGTTTGCTTTTTTACTTGGGTTTGTGTTTCCTCTTTAAGACTGGATCGGATCCTAACCTCATACCAATCTTGTTTTTGGGCCCGATAATAACCACACCAATAAGCACCACAATTTAGCAGTAAGGAATAATATCTCATTACCCGTATTGTCAAGTAAATCTGACTGTCTTCTTGTTTTTCGGAGGAAAGATGAAAAGTTAATTCATACATGAAAATTAGGTGTTGGTAACAATGGACAGAGTAATAAGAGAACACTCTAAACAAACGATGAAATAAGACAGCAGAAAGAAGGAAAAAAATACAACCAAAAACAAAGACGAGAAAAACCAAAAAGCAGAGCCAGCGGGTCCCCTGCTTCCTGCTGAATCACATGCATGAACAATCTCAACATTAGAAGAGTTATATTTCATTAACCATTAGTTATTGAAATTCGAACATGGCTTAAACCAAGATAAAATGTAACTAACAAAAAGGTTGTTTGATGACCAATTTGTTAGATTAAAACCATATTTTTTACTAAATGAATCATGCTAAACACATCGGTATGGTTCGATCTACTTTCAAAATGCATGTGTAGGTGAGAGTGAATTCATTGTTACAATAAGCATATCTACACTCGAGTGAATTGGTTCAAAGTATAAAGTAAATAATACATGATGAACCCAAATCTAATGCGAAGTGTGTGGAGAGAGAGAGAGATTCAACAATTTTAAAATTCTTTTTTTTTGGCAAAAAAACATGGGAATGGCGATCACACCTATAGGGTAAGATTTGCAAGAAAATACTTGAAGAAATGATACTTGAAGGCTTTTAGATGGCTTAGACTTCCTTTGCTGAGACAGTGCCACTTTTAAAAATGAGTATATATAGATAGAATAGAGCATATGTGCTTAATGATATTAGGTTTTTTTGTTTTATTTTTAAATTCTGACAGTACAAATGCAATCTATGTATTTGATTTTATAGGGATCAGCTCTTGACATGTTCAATTCTGACACGTGGGGGGGTTTCTATAATGTTCAAAAAAATTAATGGACAATCTTAATTTTCAACTTTTTTTATAAAGTTAAATATGAAGTCTTATAAATAATTGCTCACATGTCATAATATGATGATCAAAAAGCCTATTTTTACAAAACTAAGCATATATATATATATATATATATATATATATATATATATCACATCAATAAGGCAATAGATTCTAAAAAAAGAGTAAAAAAAGTTGAAAATTAAGATTGTCCATTATTTTTTTTGAACATTATAAAAACCCACCTACCTGTCAGAATCAAACATGTCAAGAGCTAATCCCTATAAAATCAAATACATCCTCGGTCTCTCCTTCTCTTTCAGCTACGACAGAACTAAGCAGTCCCATCTCTTCCTATATGGGTCTGTCTATGGGCGAAGCTGCTCAATGTCTAGACTTATCGCTTCCTCAACCACAGCTACTAAGCGTCGAATCCGTTATGCGTGAAACCTTCGCTGCTATCGCAAATGTCTTACCGTCCTTGGTCGCGACTGAGTGACGTAGCCCTGACGTCAGCCAAGCTCCTATTTTGATCAAGGGGCACTCTCCTTCTAGGCAGGGTGGTCTTCCAATCAGGAGACGTCGTCAGCCTCTACATTCTCCATCCAGCGAGTTGGGGGTTTTTCTGAGGCAGTCTGGGAGGATCCGCACTTCGGGGAGATTTTCGAATTATCAATTATGAAGCTCTTGTGTTGGAATATTCGAGGCCTGAATTGCCCCTCTAAGCGTCTTTTTCTGGCAAGTTGGATCCGTCAAGAAAAGCCCAATCTCATTGCCCTTTGTGAAACAAAGATGGAGGTTATCTCACACTCTATCGTCTTCGAAATCTGACATGGTGCCATTTTTTTCTTCAAGCCTGCGATTAACTATGCGGGAGGTCTACTCATCCTTGGGAAGCACTCTAGACTTACACCAGGTTGACATAGGAACCTTTTCCATATCCATCACTCTTCCCCTTACGCCAAAGCCGGCGCCAGCTATGGTCATAATGGTTTACGGTTTTCACCGTAATTCTCGACAGGAGGAGTTTTGGTCGGACCTGAATAGGTAATTGCTTCTTTCAGGGACTAACATATTGTCATGGGTGATTACAATTGCCTTCTGTCGCCAATCAACTTAAAATTTCCGGTTTCCTTCTCGGCTTCTATGAGGGGCTTTCAAAATTTTATTCAGATGAACCGGCTGTACCTAGTCTCCCATGTAGGTGAAACGTTCTCTTGGACCAATCGACGATCTCGATCGTGCTTTCGTCTGCTAGATCGGGTGCTCGTATCGTCAGATCTTTTGAACTCTATTAATGACATTTCTTGGTGCCTACTTCCACCTTCTGTCTCGGACCATAGTCGGATTGTTATCCGATGGGGTAAAGGCTTCTCCGGCAACAAAACCTTAAGATTTAAGCAATGGTGGCTTAAGGAGGCATGTTTCGAGTCGTTAGTCCAACAATCTTGAAGTAGACCTTGCTATGCAGACCAGGCGGCTTCACGGTGCATGGTTAAACTGTTTCAGTTATCTTACGACATCAAATCTTAGTTGGTCTCCAATAACATAATCAAATTTCAAAATATAAGGGAGTGAGAGCGCGAGCTGTCTAACATCAATCATTCGCTCCTGGTTATGCCCTGAATGTCTGCATCCGATATTGAAAGACTCAATGTTAAATCGGTCGAGTTGTCTCCGCTATTGCAATCTTGGCATCTAAAAGATGAGATTCGCTGGAAGCAATGATCAAGGGTGATTTGGCTTAAAGCAGGTGATGGGAACACAAGGTTCTTTCATTTTTTCACCTTCCATAGGCATAAAAGACATGCAATTAGTTCTATGTCTATCGACGGTGTCTCCTACTCGGGCGATCAGGTACTCACTATTGTCACCAACTATTTCACTAACCTGTATTCTTGCAGCCGAGCGGTAGGTGACGCTATTGGTACTGCATTATTCTTGACCATGGATCGAGCTCTCTCCAAATCGATTCAGGTGTCGTTCACCGAAGATGAAATTTTTTTGGCTGTGCAGGATTCGTCTGGGTAAAAAGCTCCGGGCTTTGATGGGTATCTAGTAGATTTCTTTCATATTTTCTGGCAATGCGTTAAAAGTGACATCCTTAGTGTCTTCGCTGAGTTTCATCGTAACGGCCGACTGCTTATTCATTCCCACCTATCCATTGTGTCTCTTATTTCTAAGGAAGTTGCAGCATCTGACATCTTGCAGTTTCGGCCTATTTCTTTGTTAGAAAGTTTATAACGCATTATCGCAAAAGTTTTGGCAAATAGGATGCGGTTAGTTGCTCTGAGGATTTTATCGGAGGCTCAGTTCGCCTTTATCTCTAATAGAAGGCTTCAACATTCTTTCATTTTGTCCATAGAAGTGTTGCATTCTCTCAAGATCAACGGGGGGGGGGGGGGGGGCTTTCTTCACTCTTAAGCTTGACTTTCATAAAGCCTACGACTCAGTTCATTGGTTGTTCATTTTCAACATGTTGGCAAATTTGGGCTTCGGCAGACACTTCTCTAGTTGGGTTCATGAGATGGTTACCAATGCCCAGTCACAAATTCATATCAATGGGGTAAGGAGCAAGCAATTCAAACATGGTCATGGTCTTCGACAAGGTTGTCCCCTGTCTCCTTTACTCTTCAACATCGTCTCTGAGGGCCTTGTGGTTTTGGTCAAGAGGGTAGTAAAGTGTGGTCTAATTGAGCCACTCGGTATACAGGAGTTCCCGTGTCATATCCTGACCTACGCCGATGATATGATTATCTTTGAAAGGGCTTCAATCCAACAAATGTTAAGATTCAAGCTTGTCCTACTTTTTTCCTGTCGATGTTAGGTTTATCTATGAACTACGATAAGTGTTGTCTGTCTTTGGTTAATGCACTGCCGTCGATGTTGGCCATGGGCCAACGAATATTTGGATACACGATAACGAAAAACTCCTTTTCTTATCTGGGTCTTCTGCTTCAGATCAGCAGGGTCACAACAACAGCTTGGAGCTCGACTCTGCAAAAGGTTCAAAATAAAATTTTAGCATGGCAAGCTTCCTACCTTTTCATCGCGGGTCGACTGACTCTCATCAAGTACATCCTAAATGCTATGCCAGAATTTGTTATGTCAATGTTCCTGATGCCTGTGGGGGTTAGTAAGAAGCTATTTCGGGTTTTGGCAAACTTTCTGTGGTCTGGACGTAGTTCCAACAACAAGCGCCACTTGATAGGGTGGGATACCCTAAGTCTTCTTCTTTATAGAGGGGGTTTGGGAATCAAGAACCTCAGATTGAGGAGTATGATTCTCGTCATGAAGCAGAGCTGGCTTGCACACCAACATGGGTCCTCGTGTGCCAGCATTCTTCTTGCTAAATACGGGGGTGTGGAATCATTGGTTAAGGCCACTCCCGTGGGTCAGCAAGCAATGTCAAAGCTTTATCGATCATGGATCCAAGCTTGGTCTACGGTTTTTTCTATTAATGGTCTTGTTGACTCGCAGTCCCAGTTCTTTGGACGCGCCTTTGTTTCGAACGACTCTTTTTATGCTAAAGGATGCTAACCTCTCTCTCCTTTCTTCGAGGGTGGACCGATTCCCGACAAGCCTTATCTGGGGCAAGGGACTGACTCCTCGATCTCGTTTCCTGGCATGGCTTATTCTACACGATCGTAGGTTTATTCAACATTCTTTCATTTTGTCCATAGAAGTGTTGCATTCTCTCAAGATCAACGGGGGGGGAGGGGGGGGGCTTTCTTCACTCTTAAGCTTGACTTTCATAAAGCCTACGACTCGGTTCATTGGTTGTTCATTTTCAACATGTTGGCAAATTTGGGCTTCGGCAGACACTTCTCTAGTTGGGTTCATGAGATGGTTACCAATGCACAGTCACAAATTCATATCAATGGGGTAAGGAGCAAGCAATTCAAACATGGTCATGGTCTTCGACAAGGTTGTCCCCTGTCTGCTTTACTCTTCAACATCATCTCTGAGGGCCTTATGGTTTTGGTCAAGAGGGCAGTAAAGTGTGGTCTAATTGAGCCACTCGGTATACAGGAGTTCCCGTGTCATATCCTGACCTACGCCGATGATATGATTATCTTTGAAAGGGCTTCAATCCAACAAATGTTAAGATTCAAGCTTGTCCTACTTTTTTCCTGTCGATGTTAGGTTTATCTATGAACTACGATAAGTGTTGTCTGTCTTTGGTTAATGCACTGCCGTCGATGCTGGCCATGGGCCAACGAATATTTGGATACACGATAACGAAAAACTCCTTTTCTTATCTGGGTCTTCTGCTTCAGATCAGCAGGGTCACAACAACAGCTTGGAGCTCGACTCTGCAAAAGGTTCAAAATAACATTTTAGCATGGCAAGCTTCCTACCTTTTCATCGCGGGTCGACTGACTCTCATCAAGCACATCCTAAATGCTATGCCAGAATTTGTTATGTCAATGTTCCTGATGCCTGTGGGGGTTAGTAAGAAGCTATTTCGGGTTTTGGCAAACTTTCTGTGGTCTGGACGTAGTTCCAACAACAAGCACCACTTGATAGGGTGGGATACCCTAAGTCTTCCTCTTTATAGAGGGGGTTTGGGAATCAAGAACCTCAGATTGAGGAGTATGATTCTCATCATAAAGCAGAGCTGGCTTGCACACCAACATGGGTCCTCGTGTGCCAGCATTCTTCTTGCTAAATACGGGGGTGTGGAATCATTGGTTGGGGTACTCCCGTGGGTCAGCAAGCAATGTCAAAGCTTTATCGATCATGGATCCAAGCTTGGTCTACGATTTTTTCTATTAATGGTCTTGTTGACTCGTAGTCCCAGTTCTTTGGACGTGCCTTTGCTTCGAACGACTCTTTTCATGCTAAAGGTTGGTAACCTCTCTCTCCTTTCTTCGAGGGTGGACCGATTCCTGACAAGCCTTATCTGGGGCAAGGGACTGACTCCTCGATCTCGTTTCCTGGCATGGCTTATTCTACACGATCGGGTGTAGACTGACAACTTCCTCAAATCCATGGATTCCATCTTTCGAGTAAATGTGTATTGTGTGAGATGGTCGAAGAATCTGCATTTCACCTATTTTGGGAGTGCACTGTATTTCAAAGCATCTTTAAGGTCACCTGAAATAAGCCTGCGGTCAGCGCACACCAGGAATCGTTTGCAAATTACTTGCTGTGGGGTCCTCAACCTGTATGTTAGTGTAACAAATGATGGGTTATTTGGCAAACTTGGCTTCTCTCGTCCTGGTGGGCCATTTGGATGACCCGCAACAATGTCATCTTTCAGCATATTTCGATGGTTTTTAATAAAATAGTGAACCTTATCTTGGCAGACGTGTATGCCATTCTACGCATCAACCTTCATGAGCTTCAGCGCAATCAACCTCCATCGCCACCTCCTGAACCTGGGTGACGATTGTCGATAAACTGTATTTGTATCTTGCTTTCTTTTCTGGGCTTCTTGGCTTGTATTTTCCGGCAGGTTCAATGTTGGTTGAACCTGTTTTTCGCAATGTTGATGGCTATAGTTCGTCTCTCTCTCTCTCTCTCTCTCTCTCTCTCTCTCTCTCTCTCTATATATATATATATATATATATATATATATATATATATATATATATATATTTGGTGCTACCGAAGGCATTGAACTATTGAGTATAAATCACTTTCTTTTTATATTTATATATTTTTTAAAATTTGATCATGGATGTGATCTACATGGTTTATTTCGTAAAAATGGGCTATTGTGTCATATAACCATGTTGTTTAAGGACTTCAAAAATCAATGATCCACAATGCGCTAAAATTTCATGACTGAAAAAATCATTATTAGATCCAAATAATGCAATCTAACATTTGAAATTTGAAGCTTAGCTAACAAACTATACTGAATGCATATATGGTGTCAGATTGAATCAGTAAAGCTTGAGCCTATGATTTCCACCATAATAGGTTCATGCCTTCAATAACACATAACAATATATATATATATATATATATATATATATATATAGGGAAATTGAAATATATAGCAAAATATGTAAACAGACATGAACTAAGATTTTCATAGGGGTTTTTGCAAATCTAACCTTGCATACACATTCAACATAGATCATTTGCTTGGAATTGCTTATTGAATCATCGCAAGCTGATCAAGAAATGTGATTTTTTATGCTTGCATAATTATATGAAAATTTCGAGCCATTGATTTTCAAGCCTTAAAAGATTCTTTTGTACATAATAAACGGATGACCCAAGAATATGTTTCCATAAAACCATGCATGTAGATAACATCCATATAGTGAAATTTTAGAAAGAAAATAAAAAAAATTATGAAAATCTCGGTTCACACCAGTTTACATATTTTAGTTATCCATATATATATATATGTGTGTGTGTGTGTGTGTGAGAGAGAGAGAGAGAGAGAGAGAGAGAGAGAGAGAGAGAGAGAGAGAGAGAGAGAGAGAGAGAGCATTTGCTACCCTCATGGGTAAAAAAAACTTTTAATTAGAACTCATAGGGGAAGTCGTGTTTACCGAATCTAACTTAATGAATGTGTTGAGCATGGTCAAAATAGTAGGAATTGACCCTTTGATTATAGTTTTTTGACATAAAAATATGTTTTTTTAATGTTTGAATATTTGATACATTGTAGGCCGTTGATTTTATAATCCTGATAAATCTATGTCAAAAAAACATGATCCAATAAATCACATCAGGGGAGTCATATGTGCAAAAAAAGAAAAAACAGTAAAAAATAAAAATATTACATTTTTTTTAATGGGGGGGTCCTTTACGTATGAGGGTAGCAAATATTACTTATGATTATATTAAAATGTTTTATCGTGTTTAATACATTGAAAATCAACAACTTACAATTCATAAAAATGATGGTTTAAAATAATATAAAAAAACATATTTGAGTCAACTTTAATACATGAAAACAATAAACAAAATATGATAAACATATATTCAATGGTTAGATTCTGCTTTTGAAGCTAGATCAAAGTAAATCAAGTGTGTATCACCCTAAGCTGTGATGGTACACCACCATAGAAGCAGTGTATATATATATATATATATATATATATAGAGAGAGAGAGAGAGAGAGAGAGAGAGAGAGAGAGTAAAGCGTAGGTGCTTGCAATGGGGACTTGATGGTTTTTTTGCTCTTTCGGTGTTTTTATCATAGTTCTGACCCCATAAATGTGTTGGGTATGGTTGATTTAAGAGGAATCCACACCTGGATCGTGCATTTTTTTTATAAAAAATGATATTTGGAGCCTAAAAAATTTACAAAATTTTTGGACCATTGTTTTTTCAAACCTTATAAAAACCCAACCATGTGTTGCAATCGAGCTTCAAGAGCTGATCCCTATAAAATCAAGTACATAAATCACAAACTAAAAAACTTGAAAAATCCATCTAGCACATGAGACAAGCACCTAAGCTCTCTCTCTCTCTCTCTCTATATATATATATATATATATATATATATATGTATATATATATATATAACAGAGAGACCTTAGCCAAAAGCCAACAGGCTTTATCCCGTACACCGTGCTGAAGTTCTTACCATGCAATCATCAATGTTTGCCAGTTTGTGTCCAAACGGAAGCAAGTTGCCTGCCTGCCCTTTAATTTGTCACAGTCCCAATTTTTGTGTTTATCAACGGCCAACCTGCTTCAGCTTATCACCTTGTCAGGTTGCATTTGCCTATGGGCCGGCAAGGCAACAGCGGTCCCATTAACACTTGCATCACAAAGCTGCAACTCAGCGCCAGGTCCTGTGCTGAAAGTTTCAGAGAGAGAGAGAGAGAGAGAGAGAGAGAGAGAGAGAGAGAGAGAGAGAGAGTTTTCTTGATGAAGGGACCCACATCATCCAATTGTTTACATGTAAAGAAGATTTAACTGGGGCTCTTGATGCATGGTATCAAGGGCTTTCTCAAGGAAGGGACCCACACCATCCACTTGTTTACATAAACAAAGGGATCCAAGGTAGGAGAATGACGAGTATTTTTGAGAAAGGAACCTTGCCATGCCCAACTTGTCTAAGCATGCTTAACTTGGTAGTCCTTGGGAGATCATGTTAATTTACCAATACCAATCAAACTCAATTGCAATACTAAATGTTTACAACTATGAAGTGCATGAGTAGTAATAAGAAGAGTCAGTCCCACCCCCACAACCAGCATCAGCATCATCGTCATCTTCATCATGATCATCATTGGCATTGCTATCGGTTCCGGTTCCTTGGGGTCCATGACCCGCTCCAAAGGCCCGAACATGGTCCTTGAGAGATCTCTTGTGCTTGAAGTCTGATCCACATATGCAGTACCAGAGCTTCCCACAGTTCTTCTCATGTGTCCTCCAATCCCCACGAACTGCAAGCTCCTTCCCACACTTGCAGCATGCGTAGGACTTGACCCCATGCTTGCGTTTGTAGTGGGTCTGCAGGGTCCTAAAGTCTTTTAGGGGCTTGGACCTTGGGTGGTCAATGTTGTTCTTGCAGCCCTGTGCACAACAATAGCAAGGCAGCTTGAGGGCCTCCATTGGCTTTATCGAACGCAGTGACTCTGGCCCAGTACGATATTGAGATCCATGGCCCCACATGTGCATCTGAAAACCAATAAAAGAAATGATTTTGGTGATACTTAGTTATCCCCATTGGTTGAATTGGTTTTGGACTATCTACACATTGTATATCTATAGTCCAGCAGCAGGAATGAAAAATGAAATGCAGAAGCAAATGAGAGCCACCTTCTAGGAGGTCCACTCTAGTACAACTCTCACATGGTAACACTCAACACTGGACCTGTTGAGGGTCCAAATTTAGCGGTTGATGTTCTTGTCTAATCAAAATTACTAGTTCATTGATTCATGACAATTTTTGGGTTGCAGGGTAGGTGTAGATCTACCAAGTTATCATGAACTACGATGTTTTGATCACCAACGATTCTGTATACAAAATTTCACGTGCATAGAAAAATGGAGTGGAATTGAAAACCTATTCCACTAAATTCTTCATTCTGGCTGAAAATAGCCAAAAGAATTAGCAAAATTGGATTGCTTGTCTCGTTTCTTGGCCCCTACCACTCAACCCCCAAATAAAAGAATTTTTTTTTTTCAATCAAAATGAATGGTTCAGGCCATTGTTTGGTGGAAAGCTCTTGAGTTGTCAGCATGAAAATGCAGGTTCGAATTCTGAGGGCGGTCATTTATTGCATAGAAGAAATCTGTATGACCGACCCTAGTATACCCCCTCCAGCATCTCGGAGTACAGGAGAAAAAGGAGAAGACTAGGTATATGGCCTTTTTCTTTTTAGGCTTTTTTAGTGGTTGTGCCGTTTCACCTGCATGTTGTTGTAGCGAGTGAATGTCTTGCCGCAGACGGTACAAGAGAACTGAGTTTGGCCAATGAGAATTTCAGCTGGGGAAGGGATCCAATACTGCCCATTGGCAAGCTTGTTGCTGCTCTTGCTCCCGCTGGTGCTGCTGCTGATGGCCTCACTCGTCGGACCAACATGAAGAGCAATGGTCACTCCACTATCACCAGAGTAGTCTTGTAGGCTGGTGAGATGATGATGATGATGGTGGTTAAATGGCATGAGCTGATGGTGAGGTGGGGAAGGTTGGCCAGGGGGGCTGAGTGTGAGAAGTACCCCTATGTCTTCATCTTCGAGTGAGAGATTGGATTTGGAGTGAGCCCAGGTTGAGTTAGGCATTTGGAGAGATGAACCGAGTGCTGCAATATCCAAACTTTGATTTATGCGTAGTATATTCTTTTGAGAGAGAGAGAGAGAGAGAGAGAGAGAGAGAGAGAGAGAGAGAGAGAGAGAGATTGGGGATGCAGGGAGATCGGTTGAAGTGGGGTTTTCTCAGGTGGTTCAATTGGGGGAATGCCCTCGGGAAGGGTTTAAGGGAGGTTTTAGATTGAAGGCAATGTTATTTGTTATCCAAGAGTATATATTTAGTTGGTACAATGAGAGAGAGAAACTGCACGTGCTGTGGATGGGGGTAGATTTTGGTGGGGTTTTGGGCCTTGGCGTGTTTGGGCTGTGAGCCGACAACGCACCGGCAATGCAGGGAAAGGCTCGTGCATGGGAATGTATACCATAACAATGTCATTCTCTTTACTCCCTAAGTCCCTCTTGTTCTCTCTCTCTCTCCATGAGTGATGAGTGCATCTCCCCAACAATCATAATGAAGACCGGTAGAAATGCTCATCTAATTCAATAATAAGTTAATCACCAAAGGAGCAATGTTGTCAGTATCGGCTGAATCGTTTGGCCAACGATTACCGATACTCAAGTGAAATCGTTGTGTTTGCCAAAAAATAATAAAAAAACATTAAGCTTCAATCACAATGTGATATGTGTTAAAACTATTAAAATAATATTTTGAAAATATAAAAAAATAATATTGTTTTACATTTATTAAAAATAGCCAATTCAAGGGTGATGCATATCGCTTTTCTACCAATACATTAGGTATAGGCCTACATGTCAATATGCACCACAGACAACATTGCAAAGGACAAAACAAAACTAAGTTTAGTGTAGTAAATGATTTGTTGTTGCATTCTTCCTCAAACCATGTAAGACCCGGTCGGCCGAGCAAGGTGGGCTCGAACCCCAGCCAAGCTCGATTAGTTGGGTCGATCTGGCACCACAAGAAAATCATGGATTAGCGACAGACTATATTCATCGCTAATCTGTCGCTAAGCCATCGCTAAACTGTTTAGCGATGAATTAGCGATGGATAGCATCTATCACAAAATTTTGCTCGCTAATTAGTGAAAAAACTTATCTATCGTTACTTTCGTCGCTAATTTGTGATAGATTAGCGACGAACATTATCTGTCGCTAAATTTTAAAAACAAAATAAAAAAAGTGATTCCTGTCGGGTGGTATTCCGACAACAATAAGTCGGACTTGTACTGCACTCGACAGGCATTGCACAAAACAACAACTCTGCTTCATCGTCGAACTTGTACCGTCCTTCATGAACCGATGCTCTCTGGCATCGCCTTCCTCCGTGAACCAACGTGCTCTCCGACGTCGGCATCCTCCAACGATCGTTATGCCTCATCATCGTCCTCTGTGAACCGGCGTCGCCGTCCTCCGTGAACCGACGTCGTCGTCCTCCGTGAACCGGCATCGCCGTCCTCCGTGAACCGACATGCTCTCCGGCGTCGCCGTCCTTCGTGAACTGGCATGCATGCTCTCCGGCTCGCCGTCCTCCGTGAACCGGCATGCTCTCTGGCGTCGCCGTCCTCCGTAAACCCACATGCATGCTCTCTAGCGTCGCCATCCTCCATGAACCAGCGCACTCTCCGACGTCGCCATACTCCGAAGAAGTCGGTTTAAATCGAGCGAGGTCGGTTTAAATTTCGAACGGAGAGAGGGAAAATTTCATGCTCGGTTTAAATCGAAAATTAGTGACAAATTTAGTGAGAGAATTTTTTCGTCGCTAATCTATCGCTAATTAGCGACAAAAAATTTCTCTCGCTAAATCCGTCACTAAAATGTTTTCTTTTATTGAGAATTAGCGACAAAAAAGTGGTGTCGTTAATCCGTCACTACTTAGCGACAGATTCATGAAGAAAGTTTTCTCTAGCTAATCTGTCGCAAATTTGCGACGGAAAAAATCTCTCACAAATTTCCATCGCTAATTAACATTTTTCTTGTATTGTGGGTGACTCAGTTTGAAACAATTCGAAGAAAAAAAATATTAGAGGCCATCTGAGTCGTAGTTTGACCGACTTGGACTGGGTTGAATCAGATTGAGTCAGCCTGATCGACCCGATCTAAACCCAGATTGGGTCAGGACCTCCTAAGGTCCAACTCGGTTTGGATCAGCCTGACCAAGTTTGGTCAGATTATATATATGTGACAAGAATCGAGCGAGGCCTTGTAATGGGCCTGAATTGAACTGGATTTGGGTTTAGTTTGATTCAGTTGGTCTGAATTGGTTTAGGTTGGACCAAACCTAGTTCAAACCCAAATTAAACATGGTCTGGATTTATTTTGTAACTAAGCAGATTAGTTCTAGATTCAGATCAAAACTGAACGGGATCCAGTCAAGTCTATCTTTGATTAGAACTAAATTGAATCCAGTTTAGTTTGTCCTTGACTAGAACTAAATTGGATCCAGTTCAGTCTGTCCCTGACTGAAACTAAATTGGATCCAATTCAATTTATTCCTGACTGAAACTAAACTAAACCAAACCAATTCAGTCTGTCATTAACAAAGACAGAACTGAACCAACACAATTTGTTCACAATTATAATAGATTGGGATTAGTCCAGTTACACCAAACTGAATATGAATCCACATTATTGAGTGAGTGGATCTGATATGAGAGTTCTGTAGGGTCTAAACCCAAACCCAATTGGGTCTAGACTAGGTTCAGTAAACCTAGTGTACTAAACTCAAACTGAGCCCAATCTGACCTGAGTTGAGTCAAATCATATTGTAGTAAGTTGAAATGATCAAATTACCTTTATATGTGTGTCCTGATATCAAATTAGTGAAATGGTTGTAACTTCACACCCGAACTCAGAATTAAGTGTGATTTGGTGTGTTAGATTCTTGTCGTAGAGAGGAATCAACATGTCCTATGGTTCTAACTAAACAATAGGCACATAAATTGATGTCTATCAGACCACCTCGGGAGAGGTATTTTGGTTATTTTGATAAATATAAAGAATGTATGTTTATTAACATGGATATAATTATGTGATGATCATATCCTACTATTATAACTATAAGATACTAGTTTGCAAACTAGAGTACAATGTTTTTATTCGAGATAAGAAAAATTATAAGCATTTTAGTTAATAATACACTGTATGGTGACTTATATATGAATTAGACCACATTAAATCATGTTTATTTGATATCATAACAATATTCTAATGAGTTTGCAATTATGTATTAGGCATTCATCTTTTTTTATGATTATAGAATGAATGCATGTAAATTAGCCTTAATGTCATAAATGATTTCATGTATTTGTGATTCTTCAGCATGAGTTGCATATATTGATTTATTGTATTTTAGATAAATTATATACTTGAGATTGTAAAGGACATAAAAATACACGCATAAGAATAAAGTCTCTGGGACAAGATATTGAGTCACATACTAGTTACAATCATGTTATTGTGACTTTGAAATACCTTAACATGCTAAAACTACACAAATTACTGAATGGTGATGAGTGAAAATTGTTACATGATGGCCATCAGCGTGAGAGCCGTTACTGTCGAAGCCCTTAGAATTTATTAACGTAGAGAGACTACAAATTCGCATGCTTAAAAAAATGGTGAATAACATAACCCTGAGATTGTCCCTTGAGAATGCTTAATTGAGAACATCTCTTGAGTCGAAAGACAGTGAATATAAACTGGAGAAAAAGTTCATGTGAAAATGCACGATATATATATATATATATATATATATATATATTATGTTTTCACCTAGAGATTTAAGACTTTAAAGTAAAATTAAGATGTAGCATGAATCACAAACCTTAGAGTAGGTATAGCTCTACTTACTGACTAGATGAATTGCTATCAGAGGTTCTACACTGCAGTAGACTGAGATAGAGAGTGTGGTTTTAGTCTTGCCAACACTGTAGAACTGAGTTATTCTACACGGGTTGCTACACCTCATAATAGGCTATTATCAGTATAGCCAATGTAGATAATGTTTAGTATTGATAAAATGCTAACTCGTGACAAGTAAGTAGGAAACTGGATGATTTAAAAGACACACAGATGTGTATGTTGTGTGATCGAAAACTAAAATAAGACGAGGAGCTTAGAGCCCACTATAATTGTAAATCTGAGTTTATTTTGCTTATAATTTATTTTTTACTGAGTTTTAGACTCACTCTTTTTAATTATTACAATTGTAGGTTCTAGGTGACTTCGTGAGAGATGATTTGGTGTTAGGACATTGCTAGCTTTCTTTCGAACATAGGTGGTTTCGTCCTCTAGCATAGCAATTATCTTTTTTTTTATTGAACTTGAGAAGTGATGATTCATTTGGATGATGTAGCTTTTGTGACTTGATTATGTGGGATTTAATTACTTGATAGTACGTTATTTAAAACGTAGACGTTATATTAGTATTTATAAAAAAATGGTATTATATTAGTATTTTTCTCTAAAAAATAATACTTAAAACTCAGACTCCAAAGGCCCCAAATTGAGGTGTTAGAAGTCTTCTATAACATATCTTTATGATCACCTAACTTTTCCCAATGTACATTGAAAGTGGGAACCCTACAGGTAGCTCAATGAAACTTCTTGTGGACAATAGAGGTTTCAAAATGAAAGTTGCCTTGGTGGTGTTTGAGTTTGACCATTGATCCAAAAGTGGGATAAGCTGGAACACGTTTAATTGTACTGGTAAAATAATACCCCCTTTTATCTCATTTCTGTGTATTGGTGAATGCATCCAAAGCTGATTATCTGTCCACCTTGGAATATGCGATCAATTGTAGACCTGTTGCAAATTGAAGACACATTCAAAAGTATGCTCATCATTAGGCATTGCCTAGTAGTCAATGTAAAACATAACTTGAAGTTAATGGCTTAGGCTGTGAGAGAGAGAGAGAGAGAGAGAGAGAGAGAGAGAGAGAGAGAGAGAGAGAGAGAGAGAGAGAGTGAGTTGTATTAACAGGGATCAGGCCACGCACCAGTCTAATACAAGTACATAACGCTGCCTGTAGCCCATGAAGTAACCTTCCACCTTATATAAGAGAGGAACAAATATGATCTAAATTATGTCACAAGATATAAAATATGTAGTGTTAAATATGCCACCTATTACAGGGGGCACAATTTTCTATCATATCCTCTTTCTTTTCTGTCTTCAAAAATATTGATGTCAATCAATCAAAAGAAAGAATGCGTTGGTTTTTATATTAATAAGGTAAACTCCAATGAGTAAAAGTGAATTAAGTTTTAATACAGGTTAGTTGAAAGGCACAGTAAGATGACACTGTGATATAACTATACATGGCTTGTTTCTACTCCGTTAATGATATAAAAAGGCTCAAAAGCTTAAAATCTCTTTAATTTTCTAAAATAAGTAATTTATATCAAAATTTCCCTCAAATCGTTGCTCTGTTTGCCACTTCACCTATGTCTTAGTTATATATATATATATATATATTTGTATGGCAAGGAACTCTCGCCAAGGAGGTGAGGTCCAGGTCACTTAATGGGCCTGCCTCCTTGTGAGGTAAACCCTGGTAGGGTCATTGAAAACTAAACCCCAGTGGTATCTCTCAGCTAAAGTCGTCTTCTTAGGAGCAGACTCAACTAGTTATTCATGTTATTGAAAATACATAGAATAACAGACGCCCGAACTAGTCTCAATTGTTTCCATATTTTGTTTGCGCGTACCCGTAGACCAATAATATCGAAACATAAAGTCTGTTCACACTGGTTGATGGGTCATATGACTTTCGTGTGTTTTGAGTACATATTTTTGTCAAGTAAAAGCTTATCGATGAAATTACGTAAGACTTTGGTGCCTCCGAGATTCTAATGATTAGTTTAGACTATTTAGGTGAATAATGCATCACGCCTACATAGTTTTATTGCAGAGAATTGCGTTATGATTTCCTAAGTGAATATAACATACCTGTATAACATGATTGATAAGTATATTGAATTTGATTGAAATGTCTTGAAGATATGTGTGTGAGTTATACGCTAGAAAGGTCGAATGCGGTGCACTTTTTGATAAGAATTATGAATACATATGATGATACAATGATCTGAATATTTGCACATATAACTTGAATCATGTAAATTTATTGAACTACGTAGGAGTCACATATGTTGATATTTAGTCGATTCATATTATGTACTCTACGTGTTCTCATGTGCATAGAACCCATGATTTGTTTATGCATGCTTTGAGGTCTTATTTGAAGAATGCAATGTTCTTGGTGGCATACTACAAGAAAAATGTTAATTAGCGAAAAAAAATTGCGACAAATTTTTTTTATCGCAAATTTGTGACAGATTAGCTAGAGAAAACTTTCTTCATGAATCCGTCGCTAAGTAGCGACGGATTAACGATGAAAAACTTTCATCGCTAAACCATCGCTACTTAGCGACGGATTAGCGACACTATTTTTTTTGTCGCTAATTCTCATTACAAGAATGCATTTTAGCGACAGATTTAGCAAGAGAATTTTTTCATCGCTAATCCGTCGCTAATTAGCGATGGAAAAATTCTCTTGCTAAATCCATCGCTAATTTTTTATTTAAATCGAGCACAAAATTTTCCCTCTCCCCGTTCAAAATTTTAACCGACCTCGCTCGATTTAAACTGACTTCTTCGGAGGATGGCGACGTCGAAGAGCACGCTGGTTCACGGAGGACGGCGATGCCAGAGAGCATGCATGTGGGTTCACGGAGGACGGCGACATCGAAGAGCATGCTGGTTCACGGAGGACGGCGACGCCTGAGAGCATGCATGCCAGTTCATGGAGGATAGCGACGCCGGAAAGCATATATGCTGGTTCACGGAGGACGGCGATGCCGGAGAGCATGCCGGTTCACGGAGGACGGCGATGCCGGTTCACAAAGGACGACGATGAGGCATAGCGATCATTGGAGGACACCGACGCTGGAGAGCACGCTGATTCACGAAGGACGGCGATGCCGGAGAGCACCGGTTCACAGAGGACGGTACAAGTCCGACGATGAGGAAGAGTTGTTGTTCTGTGCAATGCCTGTCGGGTGTGGTACAAGTCTGGCTTATTGCTGCCGGAATACCGCCCGACAGGGATCACTTTTTTTTATTTTGTTTTTAAAATTTAGCGACGGATAATGTCCGTCGCTAATCTATCACAAATTAGCGACGGAAGTAATGACAAATAAGTTGTTTCGCTAATTAGCGAGCAAAAATTTATGATGAACGCTATCCATCGCTAATTCGTTGCTAAATAGTTTAGCGATGGCTTAGCGACGAATTAACAATGGATATAGTCCATCGCTAATCCACGATTTTCTTGTGGTGGCAGTGATACGATGCGTAGTATTTTATGCTTCTGTATGATGTTATTAAGATGCCACATGATAAGAAATGTTGAAAGCATGCGATAAATGTTCATAGTTCATGGAACTTTGTTGGAAGAACATGTGATCTTGTATTTTGTTTTACCATGTGAAGTGATACGATGCATATTGCTACTATTCATGCTTGTGCCCATATTGGTGGCTACTGACCCCAAGAGCGGTCAATTGTTCAAAGCAGTCGATTGTATTGATGCATGTATCACTGAGTATGGTATCTATTGGGATGTCACGGCCTCGCGGAATGCCACGATGAATAATACAGACGCACCACATCCTTAATTCTTAGTATTTTTTTCTAGCTCTGTTACAATTAGAACAGGAATGCAGGAAACACTATTTTAAAAAATGTAAGGAGAGGGGTCCCCCGACTCATTCATTCTACTCTCTCTCTCAGTCCGGCAACGCCGGGGTCACTGGTACTGGTGATAAGGCTGGTGGTGAGTCTTCTTCCCCTTTTTCATTCTTACCCCTTTTATTATTTCCTCTCTTCTTCGTTAGTTCCTCTCTCTCTATCTCTCGATTTCTCTCTCCTTCCTTCAATTTTCGTTATTGGTTTTTTGTTCTTCTTCTTAGGGCATTTTTAAGTATTTTTTTCATTAATAGGGTTTTTCTTTGGTTTTCATTGATAATGGATTTGAATCAAATTTTTTATTGATTAAGGTTTTTGTATTTGATTGCTTTGATTAAAGCTTTAAATTAAAATTTTAAAATTAGGACTTTTTATGGTTAATTTGGTTATGGTTTTCTTTCATTTAATTAGGGTTTTTTCTATGATTAGGACTTTGAATCAATTTTTTTTTAATTAAGGCCTTTTATAATTAATTTGATTAGTATCTTTCTTGTATTTGATTAGGGTTGCTTTTTTTATTAGTGTTTGAATTAGTTTTTTTTTATTTTATCTTATGGTTTATTTTTCTTATAGTTTGTATTTTTTTGTTTATTTATGATTTATTTTCTTGTATTCGAAGGTTTTATGATTTAGTAGGGTTTGATAATTTGATTGTTATAGTTAATTTGATTTTATGATTTGATATTTTTATGATAAACTTTTCATAATTAGATGTAATATGACATTGACAATTCTTATTTTTTTCAAATTACTCAAATTTTATTTTTTTTTAAATTTTTATCCAATTCAATATCCATATCGTGAGCTAAAATCCATAACATGCATTTTAAAATACTCATATGCTTGGGCGGATCGAATCATACAATCCAAAATAAAGTTATCTCACTCATTATCCGTGTGTTCATGTTGTCCACACACAATGTACAAGGAGCACAACTTGTTATAGAGTCAAAACAAACTTTGACCTTATTACAATTGTTACTTTTTTTTGTAGACAAAACATGAGTTCTGTTGGTTACGATTTTTTTGTTCTGTCCGATCTTGAACGAGGCATCAAACAAAACCCTTAACGACCTCAACCTTAAAGGCACCATTTAACTGCTGTTATGTTAATATCGAATAAAGAATTCTTTTAAGAATAATTAACATCGATGGTCACAAGTCATTCATAGTTTCTTTGTTGTGGTAAATAATACCAAATGTTTGGACAAGTATCTATAGCCTCACTTTTTAGGTTATGAGGTCACCCATTAATAGCCGACTTGTAAAAAGTCACAATTCATAAAGTTCGGGGGATGTTCCGACCAATTTTTTTATTGTTTAAGTGAAAATAATAGCATAAGTACAAAACATTTCTATGTATGCAAGGCATGAGGTGACACTATGGAGGAAAGAATCATCCTTAGATCAAGGGGATGGTGCCAGGTGAAGAAAGGGCATCTCTCTCTCTCTGGGTTTGGTTGGTTAGATCACCAACCGAGTCAAGTAAATTTGAGGAGGGCCACACTCAACAAGAACCTAATATCTTTGCCAAAATTCCAATGCAGCACATTAGGATGGCCAGACAAAAGGATCTCATGGTCATGACTTGGGCAAGATCCAAATGCATTAGGTTTGATAGTAAGAGACAAAGTTCAATGGGAAAGCCTATGCAGGGTTGCTCAGTTGGTTAGGGTGAGTGTCAATGTGTTCTCAAGTCTCCAAGGTCACAAGTTTGAATCTACCTGGGATCAAACCCGTGACAGGTATGGAGCAGCACCAAAGAGCCAGCCTTCTTTCTCAGGGTTTACCACTATATAGTAGGGCTCGATCTTGTGAGTTTCTTAGCATTAAGAAAAAAAGTTTAATCCCCTCTTTAACACAAATCTTACCAACTAACCAGTACATTGCATCTCTCTCTCTCTCTCTCTCAGAGACACATTTTTCATCTTTTTTGGGTTGTGGACAGAATAGCCATGACCCTTTCCCCTCCTTGTGGGTCCCACCTTCTTCATCAGAATGCATGCAGTCCATGCTGAAGCGTGTTACATAAACCAGGCCGTTGTTTGTCCTGACCTTGTAAAGCCTCCTGGCTTTTACTTGGAAAGGCAGATGCTCTCCTTGCGCATGAAAATTTTCTTGTCCTCCTTTTGTCTTGTCCTGCTTTTCTTTTTATCTTTTCTATCCTGCCTGAACTTTTTGACCCCCAAGGAGCTACTCGGTTTTAAAAATTTGAGGAGCCCAACATGTTCCTTGGATCTCACTGTGTAGGAAAAGCAGTGTGCTAGGTGACAAAAGGTGGTACTACAGTCCACTTTCTCATTCAACACAAACACAACTTTTGTTACCATTTTGATGACATGAAGGAACACCCTTGGGTCATGTTGTTTTCCTCTCGTATGATACAAAAAACATGTATGGAAAATTAGTGCAATTTTATCACACAAACTAGTAAAGAACATAGATTACGTGACGAACAGATCTTGTGATGCACTTATATGTAGCTTCTCCTTCATGGAAGAAAAAAAAAAGAGAGAAAAAGGATGATGAAAAGGTGGTTCCTTGTGAAGTTGGAATCACTTGGTAAAGAAAAAAATAGTTTTAATGACAAAAAAGGAATCCATCCTATGGTTTGATCTTTTGAGAGAATGAACTTAATGAAGCTTTGAACTCATAGCTATTTAAGGTTAACTTTTTGTCAAACCATCTCTAACCAGTCTATTACTGTGGGTTTCCTCCATTTTTTTTCCCTCCTTTGATAGACAAGCTGGGGGATAAACCCCTGTGGCATTTGAGCCGAGTCCTTTTGGTTATAATAGTGTGATCCAACCATCAACTATCTTATTGGACCCTCTAAAGTGAACATTGTCCAACCGGGAGGGCAAAATGGATCCTTAACTTTTGGATTTCTCCAAAATTATGCTAAAACTTCTCTTCGTCATTTAGAGGACAAAGTTAGGTTAACGAATGACCTGGGACAAATTTAGTATGGGATAGTGGACAACATCATGATCTGCTGATAACCCACATAATGAACTACCTGATTGAGCCATATTTTATTCTCAAATTGTACTGCTGTGTACAACACTCTCCCATGGATAAATTCGGATTCAATGGTGAATCTTATCATTAGGATCTAGATTTTCATCCCAGTTTTTTTTTATTTATAACCCAAAGAAACCGCACCGGGCATGAAGACTTGATCGTCTTGGTTCAGCCTGTCATACCTATGGTCGTCGTGCCAGCATAGTAAAACTCCAAGGCTAGGACCCCTGCCGAGGGCCTACCTTGGGTGTTGGCTTGCGCATAGGGGTGATGCCCATAAAAATCGAACATTCACTACCCGTCTATAAGCCAAGACCCCAATTGAGGATGCACGCGAGCTGGGTTTGAGCCGAGCTTGGGCTGCTTGGATCGGCTTGACTAGAAAATCTGGCTGTTCAAGCTCAGCTTGAGGCGATCTTGAATAACCATTCCTTGGGATCTGCTCGAGCTGAAGACCTTTATTTTAAAAAGGCTTTAAAAGTTTTTGAAATTTATGTCAAAAGCTTTTTAAAAGGAAGATGGTGGGATTTGAACTCAGGCTACTTCCAAGGTAAGACTTCTCTTTATAAAAATGTTATGAACAAAATACATATATAAAATCTATTTTTTTTTATATAACTATGTGAGTCAAGCTTAATTCGGCTTATCGAGCTTATCCAAGCTGAATTAGCCGTTCAAACTTGAGTCATTTACCTATACTGAGTTTGAACCCTTGTTCAAGCTCAACTCATTTACTTTTTGAACGAGTTTGAGCCAAGCTTAAACAGGTCTAAATTGAGCTAGCTCTGCTTATTTATTTTTTGAAAGAGTTCGAGCCGAGCTTAAACGGGTTGAGCCTGATCTAGCTCAGCTCATTGTGCATCCCTAGCCCCGCCCCACTATGCCAACCCCCCATTGGGGCTGATTTTCATCCCAGCTTAATTACCAAGAAAACAAGAGAAGGATCCAAAGGGACAAAGGTACTCAAATAGTTGAAATGAAGAGGGAACTTTCATGACCATGATATGGGATAAGCATCTATAGGTTAGGCTTAGCTTTGTCAATCTTAAAATAATTTGCACAATAAATTCTTTTCTAAGTGCATTCACGCACGTTTGGCCAATTGCCATCAAGCTGTAAAGGTTGAAATATTCAGCTTAACTCTGCACATATGTAGGACGCGCTAGGACACCTACTAACACGTACATGCATTTTTTTATTATTTTTAGTAATATATCAAAATATCAAAAAATATTTTTGATTGATTAAAAATTTAAAAATCTGTGCCCGCTTTTCCTATTTTAACTTTACATCTTTATTGATGGAACACCTGGTCGTTCAAGAGAGTCCCAACCCAAGTTGCAGTTCAATAAAAAGTCCAAATTGCAGTTGTTGGACTCTAAGGTGAAAAGGCTCAAAAGACGTTCTTGAATTAAAGAGTCCTATTAAGACTAAGAAGAGGTCAAGTTTTTTTTTTTTTTAAAGGCAAGCTGAGGTTAGGCAGAACCCCACCAATTATTATTCAACCTACCACTGGGTTTTGAACCTGCAACGTCCGAGAGAGGTCAAGCTGAACAAGAGGAACACCTTCTCATACAAAACATTATATATATATATATATATATATATATATATATATATATATATATATATATATATATATATATATATAAGAGAGAGAGAGAGAATAATGGGTTGGTGCTAAACTGCATGCTAAATAGGTTTTCAGCTTCTCCTGTGCTTTTTATGCGGTTCTGGCCCTATAAATGTGTTGGGCATGGTATATTTACTAAGAATCCATACATGGATCATGTCTTTTCGATGAAAAAAATTGATGTTTGGAGCCTTAAAAATTTACAAAGAATTAGGACCGTTGATTTTTTTGAACTTTATAAAAACCCATCCATGTATTGGAATCAAACACTTCAAAAGCTTATCTCTATAAAATTAAGTATATAGATCACATTTGTGCGGTCAGAATTTAAAAATAAAATAAAAAAAGCTCAAAAAATCTATTTAACATGCAGTTTAGCACCAAATGGGTTTAACACCTACCCATTACCATATATATATATAAGTCACTAGAGTATGAGAATTGAAAATATGAGAACTAATGTGTGAACTGTAATTTTTATGATTTTTTTATTCTTTTCTCTTGAATCTAAGCTACCAATGTGATCTACATGCATGGTTTCATAAAAACACACCCTTAGAATCATCAGATTTTGATGCATAAATGAGTTTTTTTAAGGCTTTAAAATCAATGGCTCATATTCTTCATAAATATTCAAGCATTCAAAAATTATATTTTTTCATCAAAGATACACGATCCAATGATTGATTCCTAGCAAATTCATCATGCCAAGCATATTCACATGGTTGGATTTGCAAAAAATGTTTTGGAAATGCCCATATTTTCAGTTCTCATATTTTAGTTGCTTTTACATCTCCTGACATTTGAGTGGGTTGTCCAATATGATCTTATTTTCATATAAAATATATTAAATTAAATATCTAAAAAATACGTGTAACGAGGACACTGTTCAGAGTTCATACAAGTCACTTATCTATGGTTGTCTTGTATGCATGCACAGGTTCTTGTTCATGTAACATAGGCACTGTACGGTAGATGCTTAGGTGGAACCCCAAAATAAGGGAGTTTCAACCAAATCAAAGAGAACCATGCTTAATCAAAGAAATGGACGGGCTGGATCGTCTGGAGGGTTCAGTGGGACCCACTTATAGCCTTTTAGGTCACCTGACCTAACCGGCTAGGTTCAAGCCCGAAGCCAACACCGAACCAAAGCGGGGGGAGCCTCGTTTTGTCAGGAGCTGGGTAAAGATTTCAGTCAGATGGGCCCCACGTACACACAGAGGAAACAAGAGGGCCCCGACTGCTGGCTGAAGAGGGGACATAATAAGGTGAAAACGTGGGGCCCACTGTAAATCGGGGCCACCCAATGGTCAGGTTTTTGTCCTTAGCCAAAAAAAACCCACATAGTCAGTCAGGTTTGCTCAAGGTCAGTACCACTCCGGTCCAGTCAAACTTCCGGTCAAGACTGAAGTATGTCCATTAAAGAAAATGACCGCACATAACACAGCAGTTCATTAGACCAAGAAATGGGTAAGAGTTTTGAACCGGATCCACTATCAGATTAGCATTCAAATCGGAATCTCAGTCCGCACCAAATCTGAACCCATTGGTTTATCCGACCAGATTAGATATAAAATATACCCGATTAGCTAATCGGACTCAGATTCAGTTTACCTTTTTTCATTCTAAGTCCAAATCTGAATACGAATAGGCTTAGATCCCATAAGGTCTAAATGCAATACAATCATATCCCTTGATTTTTTTTTTTTATGATTAAAAACCCTTGTTGAGAATCAAGTCACTTAACGGGCCCGCTTCCTTGCAAAGTAAACCCCGGGTTGGGGAAGCAGATCAGGTCATGCTGAACATGAGCGTTTTTTCTCATGCCGACATCGTGGCCGTCTGTTTGCATTTTGGATGAATGCCACCTGGTTTTGTTGACTTTTGAGCTTTTTAAAATGCAAATCAGTTGGCCACGATGTCAGCACGAGAAAAAACGCTCATGTTCAGCATGACCTGATCTGCTTCCCGGGGTTGGGTGGGGTCACGTACACCCAAGCCCTTACTAAACTCAGGCACCCACACACACACCTTGGTGTTATTGGGCTCAGAGCAAATATGCTTGTCAGGAGAGGATAAGAATCAGACAAACACACGTACATACAAATCTGTGAAAGAACTGAGACACATGATTTACCCTTTTCAAAATAAGGCTCCGTTTCCTGGTGTCAAGGGGTAAGCCTAGGGATGGCAGTGGACCGGGGGAAAGCGGGGCCCCGCCCCGCCTCGCCCCGTTTGGACCGGGGATGAAGGGTATGAAACGGGGATGGAGGCGGGGGTGGAGGATAAATTCCATCCCCGCCGCGGAGGCGGGGCGGGGGTGGACGTGCACTTTTCCCCGCCCCGCCCCGTCCCCGCCACGATCCCCGCCTAATCCCCGCCTTATCCCCGCCCCAACCCCGCCCCGACCACTTTTCCCCGCAATATCCCCGCCCCGCCCCGCCTCCGCCCCGTTTGGACCGGGGATGAAGGGTATGAAACGGGGATGGAGGCGGGGGTGGAGGATAAAATCCATCCCCGCCGCGGAGGCGGGGCGGGGGTGGAGGATAAAATTTTGAGGCGGGGCGGGGGTGGAAACCTTGTCCCCCGCCCCGCCCCGCCCCACTGCCATCCCTAGGTAAGCCCTCGGAGTTTTACGCCGACATGGGCAGCGACCATAAGTACAGTAGGCTGAGCCAGCTTGACTAGGTCTCTGCGCTTAAGGTGGTTTCTTCAATTAAAAATAAAAAAAAAACATAAAAAATAAAGCTTTGATTGGAGCCTTTCATTGGGATGGAAACACAATTCCCATGAGTTGCCAAAATGTGGTTTGTTGGGGATGGAATTGCCATAAACATCCTCTTGCGAATACTGTTCAAACGTAGCGGTGAGGTTGCCAACTTAGCCTCCAGTAGGGGGTGTTAAGGGGACCACAACACACTGCTTCCAAACAGCAGAGAGTATTGAGGAAACTGCAATGCACCTCCGATTCGAAGCTCCTAAAACAAAGCCCCAAAACCAACAGGGCTCCGCTTGTCTGGTAGGAACAGCTAGTGCACCTTCCCTTGTGTTGGGACGTTGCAGGCTCAAAACCCAATGGTATAGTTGTGTAACTGGTAGGGGTCTGCCTAAAGCTTGCTTTTAAAAAAAAAGAACAGAGCCTAAAACCCAACAGTTTTCACCCATTTTCGGCGGATCCAGTACCCCAAAAACTTACGATCTGCCATGGCATTATAATCCAAGTCAGATGCAGATCCAAAACCAGACTCATTTTGCAAGAGCGGGATGCAGTATTGATTCAAGGATCACTCTCGCCTAGCTGCATCTTTAGGTGCCGACCACCATCAAATCTTACAAAAGAAGAAGAGGCGATTTGAACCTACGACTTCGCGAAACAAATTGGACCCGGCCAGGAGTGGACATTGGACAAGGAACCGAGAGTCAAATGTGTTTGTTGCATTTGAGCTGCTTGTGGAACCAAGACTCAAGAAGGCACAAACTCTTCACAGACCATAGTCGAATAATTTTTCAAGGGTGATTAGTGATGGGTTGCGGAGCTTGATTCAATGTTTTTTGCCCTTGTAGGAAGGGGGGTCCGGAGGCTCCCCCCGGCGCGGGTTCATTTTTTTTTGAGCTTATGTTTGAGACCCGGTTTCTTATGGATCAGACCCGATTTGTTTAGCTTTAGGGTTGTCACCTTTGCCTTGTATAAATACTTTGTTTTCTTTCTATCTTGTAACAGTCGTAAAAGAGCAATAAAGGTTTTTTCTCTGGACGCCCGTGGTTTTTTACACTCTCTCGGATTTGAGGAGAGGTTTATTCAAGTAAATCTTTGTGTCTTTGCTGTGTTTAGATTGATCGTTTTTGTTTATTGTTTCCTTCGATTGTTTCTTGCTTGCACTTTTCCTAACAATTAGTCTAATCCAAGATGGTTATCTTTTATATCTTGGCACAGCTGCAGAGGTCCTGCACTTGGCCCCAATAAGACCTGCTCCCAGACCAAACTTGGAAAGGCTCTCGATCGGTTAGATCATAGATGGGTTAGGTATCCTCGGGCCTCAGGCTATAACGAGCACAACCTTACCCAGTATCCGCACCCATTTGAGTCGGATATGTATAGGTAAAGTATATAAACTGAGCCTAAACAGGTAGTGAAGCCATTAATTGGTGCAATGGTAAGTGTTCAATCAGTCAACGATGGAGATGTAAGTTTGGGTGTTAAGTACGAGACAGCACTGGCTATGGCCCTTATTAAGTGAACCATAACTGCAATTTTCAAAATTGACCCATTAGTGTTGTGCCTTGGGTCAAAAAATAAGATGAGTTGCTCATGGTTTGGCTCATAAAGAGCTTGTTCGAACTTGTAAATAAGCTCAAGTTGAACACAAACAACAGGCATTTTATTTGGCTTGGCTCATATGGGCTCGTTAAGTCTGGCATGCAAACATTAGGTTTGAAGTTCAAATCCAATTACTTTCAGCACTGAAATAATGTATTCTTCTGTATCCCCCCTCTCTCTGTCTTTTAATTACGAGGAACTCTCGCCAAGAACCGGGTCACTTGATGAGCATGACCCCTTGCGAGGTAAACCCTGGGTGGGTCTACAACAACCCTGCCTTATATGCTCCAACCATGTAAAAGCTGCGGACATGCCTTCAAGCTAGCGGGGTTCGATCCAACATCTTCATCTTAAAGCTCTCATGCAACCCCCACTGACCATGCGGGCAACCCGCACAGTGGTAGAGCTCAAATCCTATTACTTCCAGTTTTGAGATAATGCATCTTTCTGTAAACGAGCCAGCTCGAATTGTCATGAGCTAAATCTCTGCTTGACTCACCAAGAAAACAAGCCAAACTTGAGCACCTCATGTCTGCTGGTTCAGATCATTTACCAGCCCTACTTGAAACATCCTGATTAAATCTACTGTGGTTGAACTCAAATTCTCACGAGAATATAACAGCTGTTATTTTGTGGTTTTAAATTGTGTCGCTATGTGAAGGATATGCAAATAGGTCAAAGATCTGACATAGGTCCAAACCAAAATGATCACCTCAAATTATGGGATTTGGATAGTACATTCTCGAAGCTAGGCTTGTTCTCTCCAATTTTCTATGGTTGCATGCTCTGCTTCTTATCCTCTTCATATTGGGCAAGAATACATCATAAATTGTAGTTAAAACATCTTTTTGTGTTTGAATGAAAGACCAAAATTAGAACAAATTTTTTTGCAATGAATTTTATTTTTAATAAATATTTTTCACATAAAAAATATGTTTATGCATATTTTTTAATACTTGAAATTTTTTTGAAGTAAGCTTGAACCCCATCAAATTTGAGTCAAATCTAAATGAGATTCGAGATCAAGAAGCTCGATCAAAGTGAGATAAGGATTTGAATCCTTTGTTTGTTCTGGATACTGATTCAAAGCCATAGTAACTGAATCCTTCAAATAGATATGGATAATATCCAAATAGATATTTTTAACAGATGTGAATATTAGTTTAGATCCAAAATTTAGGGATATATGTTGAAAAATATTTAAATTATTCAAGGATAAAACAATAATTTCATAAGTCAATGGTATAATCTAGAAAATAATAAAATTGCCTAAGGGTAAAATGATAATTTACGACTTAAAAGTATTTTCAAGAAAATAGTTAAATTATACACATGTAAAATGATAATTACCTCCTCATAAGCATATTCAGGTAAATGCCCAAACCATAAAAAAGTAAAAAGATAATTTTCATAACTTAAGTGGCAATTTGGTTATCTAGAATCAGACCAATGTCATTTTCTTAAAAATAAATGAAATTATAGCAATTATAAAATAAATAAATAAAATAATCAAAATTCCTGCCTTTTTTGTCAACCTATCGAAGGCCAATGGTTTTCGCAAGTGCTTTTGCAAAACCATGTTCCAGAAACCATGGGCCCAGAACATAGTTTTACAAAATCATGTTTTTGAAACCATGAGCCCAGAACATGGCTTTGAGGAAGGCCAATTAGAATAGAACACCTAGTAGAGGGCTCTCTCTACTTGTGCTATAAATACGCCCTGGGGCTTTCTCTCTCTCTCCTCAATAAAAAAATTGTTACCCCTTCTCTCTCTAGCTCTCTCTTCCAATTTCCCTCTTTCTCTCTCTAAAACCTATGTTGTTTCTAGAAAACTCTACACAAACCCTACTATTTTTTCGATCTATTTGGATAAAAATACTCGTAACCCCAACCTCTATATTCATACAATTTCAATTTGTTTGGGTGAACTCTGCCCAAACAAATCCAACTTTTATAGCGTCGCTAGCAAGAGTGTTGTTCGATTCAAAACATGGTAAGCAAATCTAAGCTCTCTTGCAACTTGCCAGTGGACACACACGTCCCTTGCATACGTTAATCCTTAAGGCATATTTGAGATGCTTCACACGATGCAACCATGACACTGGAGGCCTTAAATGGCCACCCACTATGACGTGAAGAGCCCACTACCTTGCACCCCTTAGAGTGCACATCTATGCGTACACACCTTTGTTAATGCGTATTTACACGGACACCCGCAACACTGGATGCCTTAACAGACCACCCTCTTTTGTTTATGGAATCCCTCACCATTGTGCACCTTTCTTAACACCCCCGCATTTGTTAAGGCACTTTTCACGGTCTGTCCAAGGCACCAGAGGCCTTTTCGACCACCCTCCTTTGCCGAAAAACCTACTAATTCATAGGCGTTGCCTAGGCACCTATCACAATTTACTTACAACACTGGTGTCCTTCTCGACTTTCCTCCTTTGCTAGTGAACCTCTCTACACGCCCACACTACTGCATCTGTGCACAAATCCGCATGCAGTAGACCAAAACAACCCGCACCTAGTTGTGTGTCTATTCATTTAAATGGAGCAATATGCTTATGTTACGTCGTTAGGCTGCCAAAATCTTCGCTCATCATCAGAAAAATTGATAATGTGTAGCGGAAACACTACCTAGATTTCTAGAGGCTTTGAAAGCACGTTGTAGAAGCGTTGCCCAAACTCACACAAATAAGGTATGTGCCCATAGGACTCATTTGGTCCCTTGTATGGATTTATAGGACTTCCTAAAGCTTCCTCCTAAACCATTAGGATTTCATTTATGAGTTAAAATGCAGTCATTATGTCAAAATCTCAGTCCATTTATTCTCATATATTGATGAGGTTTTTAAATAAATTTTAGAATTTTTTATACTAAATTAGGACAGGTTCTGCTAAAATTTTCAAAATAATTTTTAGATTTTTTGTACTAAAATAATGCATATATTGTCCAAAATTTTTATACCATAAATAATGTCGAATGAGCAATGTTGTTTAATTTGAACTTGAAATACTCAAAAGGGAATTATTGCTATTTAAAAATAAATAAATTATTATCATAAGGCCCTAAGGTGGCATTATTTTTTCTAAATTAATCGAAAATACTCAACACTTTTATTTGCAGGAATTATGAGTTCAAAACCCTAATTAATCTAATTGAATTATTTACGAGACTTGTACGTGATGCGTATGCTAAGAAATATATACAATATTGTGGTTGAGCCATGAGTGTTAACCATGAATTCTGGAATTGTCTAGAGATCCATTTATGATTGAATACATGTTTCATGATGATGAATTATGTTATTTGTGTTTGATTACAATTATGATAAATTTTGTAACTAGATGATGCGTTTTGACTGCATAAAATATTTTATGAGTATTGACTCAAAAGTGCAACTAATGAGAATTTTGAGTATGTTGCATTTACTTTTAATGACATGTATTGAAAAGTTGATCTCAAAAAGATAAAAGAAATTGTACTATTATTTGTGAAGCTAGTTTGATGGTGAAAACTTGATAACTAGCGAGTTGGTCAAGTAGTATTGACTCTTTGCACTCATCCCTATGGAATATCTATGAAAGGCTATGAGGGTGAAAACTCAAGAGCAGATAATTTATCCCTAGGAATGGTTGTGAGGGTAAAAACCTAACATTAAGAAATCTAAAGGATGAGTGATCCTGTCCATGAACCACGGCTGATGTAAAGAAGGATGAACTCAATTGAAAGATGCCGATAGTCCAACTATGTACATGTGTAGCAGTTGACTGTGATCAAAGTCAGACGCGAGAAGCCTTTTCAAAGGTTTCTTTACTCTAATGTCAGCCTTTTTATTGCTAGGGGTAAAATATGAAATAATTTTTTTTGAATGAACACCTCTTGAAAGTATTTATGCTCGTAGTAGATCGAGCAAGTGGTGCCTCGAGATATTGTATCAGGATAGTTGCTTAAATTTTGTAAATTGTTTGCTAGCATGACATTTAATACAAAAGCAATTTAATTTGAAAGATAATAATATGGTTCATGCATATATGATAGATATGTAAATATGTAACTATTTATTTTATTATTTTTATAAATAATTTTTATATTTATATACAAAATATGAGATACAAAGTGTTCTTTATGATTATTTAGATTAAATTACTTTGATTATTATAAAGGATTGTGAGATGCAAACAATTCTTTATGATTATTTAATTGCAAATTGATTTGACTCAGTTAAAGAAATTGCCTTATGAATATGTATTATGATTATGAAAAAATACTTAAAACAAATGTCCTTTAGATATATTTTAAAATATCACATATGAGTACTGTGATATATTATATATATATATAATTTCATACACATTAGTGACCCAAGAGAAGCCTACTAGTACACGCAAAATCAATCTATTGACTTAAACAAGACTCTCGCTAGTTGTATAAAAAGTTCAATTTGGTGATTTTGAACTTCGGATTTACTAAAAACATTGTTGATTAGTGCATATACCTTAAGGCTAATGGGAGTAAGTTCATAATTTTGGTTTTATATGTTGATGATATTCTTCTTACTACTAATCATTTGAGTATGCTACATGAAACAAAAAAAATCATCTTATTTTGATATGAAGGACATAGGTGATGCTGCTTATATCCTTGGAATTGAGATCCGTCGTGATAGAACTAAGGGTGTCCTTAGCCTCTCTAAAAAATCATATATCATTAAGGCTCTTAAAAGATATGAGATATAAAATTATTCGCCTAGATCGGTACTCATAGTAAAAAGAAATAAATTTGGCTTAAAAGCCTATCATCAGGATGATATCAAAATGGTACAGATGATAAATATCTTGTATACTTCAATGATTGAGAGTTTTCAATATGGGCAGACCACAACAAAGCAAAATATTGTATTTGCTATTGGGATGCTGGGTAGATATCAGTCTAATCCAGGCATTGCGTATTGAAAGGCGACGAAGAAGGTCATATTCTATTTGTAATGAACAAATGACTATATATTGACCTACAAAAAGGTTAATCACCTAGAAGTTGTTGGATACTTTGATACGAACTTATGAGGATGTCTCAACAATAGAAAGTCTACTATTGGATACGTCTTTCCATTAACAGGTGGTGTTGTCTCATGAAAAAGTGAAAAACAGTCTACAATTGTAAATCACATCATGGTAATAAAATTTTTTGCTCTATACGAGACTTGGTCTCAAACCATATAGATTAAAAACTTTATTATGGATCTTGGTATAGTAGACTCTATTAAGAGGCTAGTAAAGATCTTGTGTGATAATGAAGTTATCGTGTCCTTCTCGAATAACAACATGAACTCTATCTCATGTCAAGGAGTTAAAGTACTTTATTGTTAAAGAAAAGATTGAGAATCATTTAGTGTATATTGATACAATCAATACGAAGAAAATGACTACAAATCCTCTTACAAAAGAGCTAGCACTAAGATTATATTCTCAACATGTAATGATGATAGGTTTATTTGATTCCTTCTAATGTATGATAATACATCATGGTTATATGTGATCACATTTATGAAACTAAATTGATCCTATATGGTTTTGTGCATTATTAATTTTGTATAAAGTGTCTCTCATTTTGAAAAAAGAATAGCAAAATAACAATATTAAAAGAATTAATAAAATGAGTTAGAGACCAACCTATTTATAAAAGTATTCTTAACATGCTAAATACTTAAAGTGAATAATACTGTAGTACATGAAAATATGACATCTCATATAGAGATGCTCATCTCTATGACTCGTTCATTCTTGTGATTTAGTATAGCATGCGAACCCACATAAAACTTAAATCAAGATAACAGTAAAGAACCTCAATATTAGGTTTTTTTTTGTGTCAATTGTCAAATGAGAGAATGTTGGACTTATAGAGCGGGTTCAACTAGAAGTGACCTGTATTGACACAGATCCATCAAGGAAAGATGTAAGGTCTTCTCTAGAGGCCTGAGTTACAAGACATTTATGAAAAATGAATTATTCTCATAATTGTTCATGAATACCTCTTAATAACCCATGGAATGAAAAAACCCCTCCCGCTATAAATAGATCACCACATAGTGTGATATGAATTATGTGATAAGGTGATCTCTCTCTCTCTGGGTTCAAGGGTCCTACTTATTATTCGACTTGACGGCTTGGGTTCATCGAGGGTGTCGATTGGTTGAGGAGAACGCCGACCACCCACATCTATCAAAGCTTTAATTAGATCGACCATAATAAGTAGCATTCTACCATAGTTTACGCCGACACAACATTCAATGGACAAGGCTTTCCTTCATTCTTCTAAAGAGGAAGAATCAAAATCCTTATTCATTTGAGGCACCTAGATCCCTACTAAGGACTCTATATTTGAATCCTATATAGTATCCAAGATTCCTCTTCATCTGAATCATTAGATGTGTTTAGCATGCTCAATTTAGTGGGAATTGTCTCTGGAATCATATTTTTTTTTTACGAAGCCTAAAAAATTGATGTCTTCGTAGCCATTGATTTTGAATGACCAGAAAAAACCTATGTAAAGTGTCATCCAAAAGCCAGTTCTCACTAAACAAAACATATAGATCACATTTATGGTGTTAGATTTGAGAAAAAATATAAAAAATTATGGTTTTTAAAGGTGCCTAACGGGGGTAGAATGAGAAAAATGGGCAGAACGAGTGCATTACTTTGACTCTCTCTCTCTTGATGATGATGAATCAGGGGAATTTGGGGGCACCCTTCACCACCTCTCCATTTGCAGAGACTCCACATTGAACCTGTTGCTCTAGAAAAGGCCATATGTCACACCCCCAACAAACCCATCTCTCTCTCTCTCTCTCTCTCTCTCTCTCTCTCTCTCTCTCTATATATATATATATATATATATATATATATATATATATATATATATATATATATTGTATATTCCGGTTTTCTTTGTTTCGTCATCCCCTGGTCTTCCTTACCCAGTTGGGTTGATTCTTGAGAGTGCCTAGTTTGCTTTTTAAATGATCTTGTTATTGTTTAATAACTTGGTCATGAAATGCTTTCTTTCCTGTGAGCAAGTGGCAATCAATCATTACCAACGGGGCTTAGCTTGTTTAGCAGGAGCAGTTAGTGCACGTCACCTTGAGTTGGGACGTTGCAAGTTCCAATCCCAATGGCATATGGTTGTATAACTGGTAGGGTTAGCCTAATTCGTCATTGGTGATTAATCAATGTCTTGGATTCTACCGTGTTATGGACCCGACGTTATCCCAGTATCAACAGTTGGTCCAGGATCTGCTTCTGTATTTCCACCAAGTGGGGCTTAACCATGTCTTGCACAGCGAATCTGTATTCTTCTCCTTTTAGTTGAGTTTGTGGCGGATCTTAAGTGAGTTGGAATGGAAAGTGGAGGAGCGGATCATCCGAGATGGTGGGTCATTGCTCGTACTGGGGATCAACGTATCCATCGATGCGGAAGGGAATCCTCATTCGGAGCCCCGAACATGCTGTGGGTCTAAGGCCAGATTCTTAATTGTGCCTCCTTATTTATTACCAACCTGGATCCTATCAGATCTGGTACAGTCTGAATCGGGTCACATCAGACCTGTTAACAACCAAATCACGATATAGGCTTTGGTTCCAGGTTCATCTCCACTTCATCGATTCTTATTCTTACCCAGGTTCTGCTGGGATACACCAGTGTATCATTTAGAGTTTGGACACTGATAGGGTTCCACAGTACGATCAAGCTCGTTTGCACCTAGGGGTTGGATCTGGTTCAGATCCAGGTGAGTGAGTCGGAACCTGGATTTGACTTTCAGGAGAGGGTACATGTTCGGATTCGGGTCTGATCAGGTTTGTCATAAGAAAAACCATACATGGATCCTATAAGGACTACATGAACCGGACCTGATAAAATAACATTTTTGTCACTTTTTATATTGAAAAATCAACGGTCTTAATCAGAACTTGGGTTGGACCTGGGTCTGGTATGAATTCACAAACCATTCCTTATACTAATTGTACCCTTTGGATCTGACCTAACCTGGTTTCTAGTCGAACCTCCTTCTTTATTACCAAACCCTAACCATATAGGGTTTGGTATGGATCAGTCTAGCTCAAACCCGACTCATGGATCCAATTAGTATATGAATCCGAGCATGGTTTGTGAAATTTCATACCTGACCCAGGTTTCTATTAAGATCCTGATTTTGCAATGTAAAAAAGATAAAAAATATTATTTTATTGGGTATGGATAGGTCTGTTTCATGTAATTATAAGTATTGTTTTTCTTATGATGGACCAGATCGGACCCGGGTCCGGACCTAGTACCAGCACCTCAAGTTAGACCTGGGTTTGGTCCCACCAGGGTCCAAATTAGATCCAACCCTTTGACACCTGCACTGACATACCACGTATAGAAGAAGAAAGCGAGAGGGGGGAAGGAAAGATCAAAATGACCCAACGATCCGAAGAACTCGGTCTCTACGTTCCCTTCACGCTCTCCACCTCCACCGACCCAACGGTTCTCCCTTCCGTTAAAATTAGGCAGAGAATGAGAGAAGGTTGGAAAGCAAGAAAACCCTAGAAAACTAGGGTTTCCTGAAAATGGCGGTTGCATACGACATGGGCGGTGGCAGAACACCCTTCGTAGCCGGTGATGCCGGAGGGGGATCGGCGGCAGCTCTGCCATGTTTTTCTGCATCCGAAGGGACGCGGTTGGCGAAGATTTTTGCCTCCGTATGCTCTGTTGCTGGCGACCTGGGCTCTGGTGGTTCCCTCTCTTCCGGATGGTTCTTATCAAGGGAATCTATAGCATCGACCTCATTGATTCCGGAAGGGGAAGTCCATTCTGTTTCCAGAGGGTCGTGATCCTTCTAGTATCTTGATAAGTGAGAACTAATCTTTGGCTAAAAATCCACCCAGATGCTACGTGTTTCCGGCTAGTCGATGCCGATTGTCTTGATCAATAAGAAGTCCACACAAATTCCTCTTTTAGGTTTTGATTTTTGTGTTTCCTATAAGTTTTCTATTTCTTTTGCTATCAATGAGAAGAGATGGACGAAGGGAAGAATATTGTCTGTTAATTTTATGGGATTTGATCGATGGAATTGTTTACTTTGCAGTTTAGGGCGAGTGTCGCAACATGGTGTACTTGTTCTATATCCTATTGCAGTGGGTTATGGTGCTCAAGGTTAGCCACCATCAGACTAGAGACTGTGAGTTTCAAGCATATTAATGATGATTCTCATGATCAATAAGAAGGTAACACCGAAACCTTCCGTCTCTAGCGTTTTAATTTTGTGCCTTTTGCTGTCAACGAGATAAGACAAAAGGAAAGGTTAACGGGATTTGATTATTGAAATTGTTTACTATGATGTTCAAGGAGAACGTTGCTTCACGGGCTCACTTAGAACACAGGAAGGGTGTGTCCTGAGAGTTTTTATAGAGAGGTCTTTTGCTAAAGGAACAGGTTTTGATCTGAGACTGTTATCATGGAAGTTTTAGTTGTTTTTTCCCTGTTTGATTTATACTGTTTCACATGTCTTTACGATAGTGGTTTCATAGAAATTAAATTCTTTGAATATTAGTTGGAAAAATTCATATTTAAAAGAGAAAAAACTTTGACAATGTAGGAGGAAAATCCTCTTTTCCTTTTGTTTTGTCTAGCCAATGATTTATTTGTTTGTAGATTGCATTTCAGGATTATTGTGTAGGCTTTCTGTGCTCAAAAAGACACTCGGACAAAACTGTTTGCTTGGATAGAAAAATTTTCATCAAGATTTGGTGAACTGGTCACTTTGTAAATACATAGCTCAAAACTTAATATTCAGATTATATATGTTTGAGTATCGATAGTAGGTAGATTGCTTGAATAAGTGATTTTCCTTGATGCTTTTTCTCTTTTTTGGATTTACCTATAATGAATAAGAAACTTTAAGCCTTTGCTGTGTGAGTGATCAAGATAATTTCTTGATAATGTTAAGCAGGGCTGGACTTTGACCCTTATTGAGATAATGAATGAGGGGGGAGTAATATCAAGAAATAAAGCAATTTAAAAAAAAAAATCAAATTCAACTCACTATTGGCCTTGGCGTTTGTGGGTTTTTTCTAGTGTTTTAGCATGTGTTCAGGTCTTGCGTTGATCAAGTGTTCTTTAAAAACCTATTTCACTGATTTATATTTTTAGAAAAAATAAGTTAAGAACTTAAGAAGGATTTGTTTGGCAGAATTTGGGATGTCTCCTTTAGTCAAATACTTCTAAAACAAAAATGAGTTTTTTTCTAGTGTTTTAGCATGTGTACAGGTCTTGCGTTGATCAAGTGTTCTTTGAAAACCTGTTTCACTGATTTGTGTTTTTAGAAAAAATAAGTTAAGAAGGATTTGGTTGGCAGAATTTGGAATGTCCCCTTTGGTCAAATACTTCTAAAATATACCTCTTATGCATGAAATTTTAAGGAGATTTAAAACCTTGATATGCTAGATTAAGATTCAATGTGTGAATGATCATGTTGGCATCTAAATCTCCAATGACAAAGATAGCTGTGGAAAAGATTCAGAGTCATCAAGAAACTCTTATAGTTGATTGCCATTAACCTAGACAATATTGATTGATGGAAAATGATGTACATACTGGTTCATGTTAGCTGGTGGATTCTGGATACAAAATCTATGCTGGATCTTTCATCAATAAGGGTAGAATTGACCCATAAGTTGAGATGATTGACAATGAATGTAATCAAGGATTTCTCAGGTCATAGATCCCTAACGGTTATATGCTTGAGCCATTCAGCCTTCTCTCATAAAACACATGTTTAAGGTCAGTATAACAAATTCAATGAGCTAAGCTCCAGCCTATTTTAGTAAACCAACTAATATCTATTGTGAATTAGTGTTTGATTGATAATAAGCAGTTAAATGTATTTTTTTTTCATTTTAATTTGCTCTTGTAAGGAAGAGCATTAAGCATTGCAAAAATGACAAATTGCTTGCTTTTCAGGTAACTGACTTGTTTACGAGCTTCTTATGTCTATTTATGTTGCTTCTTTGAGCTAGACAAAATGCATCCATAGCTTGTCATTTTTTTCTTAGTGATGTAAGACGTAGCTTGTCAGAACTGTGCAATCCTGGAGAGTTCATCAAATTGTTGTTTTAACTAAAATACATTACTTTAAAAAACTGACATCAAAATCTAATTGTTGTCACTTGCATAGTTATGCATTTTTAATGTATTCAAGTGTACATTTTAGGTTGCTGGATTTTGCATGTGCTGGTAGGTTTGCTGTCCATTTCTACCTGCTATATTAATGTAAGTATTTGTTTCATAGTTCTGTCCAAAGGCTGCATTAGATCAAACAAAGTGATGATTTAAGAAGCTTGATTGTGGTGGATAGAAGAACAATATGAGAGATTTTTTTTTTGATGAAGGTACTAAATCATTGTGGAATCTTGTTACGCAGTTGCAGGAAAGGTGAAGGCATAACATAATTTATTTTAGTTGAATAGGGTGTAGCCTAGGATGACACTCTGGGGTGGACTGCATTTTGAGCTTGGGTGCATGCACACAAACCCGCTCAAAGATCCATATGGACTATTCTTTTTGGATAAGAAAATTTTCTCCTACTTATTCATAAAAAAAATTCCCTTATTCATTATGGGCGAACAAATAAATCTAAGATTGTCAATTTTATGGCAGGCGATAATATAAGATTGTCACTGAAATTCTATTTTGTCATCGGTTTTGGGCGACAAATTCAATTTTTCACCCAGGTCATTATGGTGGTTCATGTTTTAAGATATCAAGATGAAGACCATGAAATCAATTTTCGTGATTTTTTTTGGTAAGCATTCAGCTTTTCTCCATGCATCATATGTCATCTTATGTTTTCTATTGCCACAACCTAACCGTGTAGGTTTAGAAATTACCTTCTTAAGATCCCAATCTTATCACCAATTGACTGATTGGATCCCATCATAGGCAAAAAATTATCAAGTCCGACCAGTTATATTCCATCACAAGAATTCCCAACATTCTGGTTTTTACACAAGTCCTTGCTTTAGAGTTTGTCCTATTTAGACAGATGAGGCAATTCTAGATCCAAGGTGCTTCCAAGCATAGAATCAATGCTTTGCAAATGATCAAAGAATAATTTTTTTATTCTCTTCATAATTTTTTTCCTTATTCATTAAAGCATTTTTTTTCTGCTTATTCATAAAAAAACCTCACCGAGGACATGGATGGAGATGATAGGAAAGGATATGAATGCTTTGAACCTCACCGAGGACATGGCATTGGATAGAAATGATTGGAGGAGAAGGATTCATGTGGAAGACCCAGAATGATTTTCTTTGTTGGTTCATATCGCCGACCCCAATTGTTTTGGGATGAAGGCGTAGTAGTTGTTGTTGTTGTATTAATAAAAAAACCCTTTGCTTATTCATGAAAAAGTTTTTTTTTTCAACTGCTTGTTTCCCAAGGAAAAATTTTCCCCTAGTTATTCGACTAAACAAAAGTTTTCTCTTGCTTATTTATTGTTTTTTTTTTCATGGCTTATTCATCATACAATTTTTTGCCCACTTATTGATTAAACACATTTTTTTCCACTACATATTTATAAAAAAACATCTCCTTATTCATCGAAAAGATTTTCTTGCTTATTCATCAAAATCATTTTTTCTATTGCTTTTTCATTAAAAAACATTTAAAACATGACTATTCATTGAAAAAAAAATTGTTGTTCCTAAAAAACATTTCCATGGCTTATTCATAAATTTTCTTTAAAGAAACATTTGTTTTGCTTATTCATTAAAAAATTGTCATTTGCTTACTTATTGAAAAAAAAAATTCACCTCTCTTCATTATTTATTTATTTTCACCTGCTTATTCATCGGTTTTTAACCTTGTTTATTCACTGAAAAATATTTGTAATTTTTTCTTTATCAAAAAATATTTTCCCTTGCTTATTTATCAAAAAATTGTTCCCTATTTCATTGAAAAATACCTTGCTTTCTCATTGGAAAAAAATTTCTACTACTTAATTCATCAAAGGAATTATTCCCCTGCTTATTCAAAATAAATTCCATTGCTTTTCATAAAAAATTTCTCCTCATCCTCGAAATAAAGTTTTTCCACTACATATTAGTAAAAAAGATTTTTTCCTATGCTTATACGCTGATTATTTTCTGCTTATTCATCAATACTTTTTTCTTCTGCTTATTTTTTGGAAAAGTTTTTAACCCTCCTTATTCATCGAAAAAAAATTCAATTGCTTATTCATAAAAAAAGTTTTCCCCCTGCTTATTGGAAAAAAAAATTAATCCCATGCTTATTGATGTTTTTTCAATAATTATTCATCGAAAAAAATATTTTGTCCTGCTTATGCATTTTCTTTTCCAGGTTTATTCATCATTTTTTTCAGCTACATACTGATTCACGAAAGACTTCCTTTGCTTGTTCATCAGAGAAGATTTTCTCTTGGTTATTTATCGAAAAAGTTGTTCCTCTACTTTTGCATCAAAATAAAATTTTCCCTGCTTATTTATAAAACAATTTTCCCCTACTTATTCATAAGAAAATTTCCTTATTTATTATGTGCGACGAATAAATCTAAGATTGTCAAGTTTATGGCTGGTGATAAACTAAGATTGTCAATAAGATTCTTATTTGTCACCGTGGTTTTGGGCGACAAATTCAATTTCTCATTTGTGCCATTATAGTGGTTCCTGCTATAGGATATCAAGATGAAGCCCATGGAATCAGTTTTAGAGATTTGTTTGGTAACCATTCAACTTTTCCCCATACATCATATGTCATCTTATGCTCGCTATTGTCGCAACCTTACCTTGTAGGATTAGAAATTATCTTTTTAGGATTCCAATCTTATCACCAATTGGCTGAATGGATCCCATCATAGGCAAAAATTATCAAGCCTGACCTGTTGTATTCCATCACTAGAATTCCCAACATTCTGTTTTGACACGAGTCCTTGCTTTACAAATTTTCTTATTTAGACAGATGCGGCAATTCTGGACCCAAAGTGAGTGTATATGTTTCTTTCAAATGTAGAATCAATTCTTTGCTAGAGATCAAAGAATATCTTTTTCATTGTCTCTTCATAAAAAAAATGTTTTCTTATTCATTGAAGCAAATTTTTTTCCTGCTTATTCATAAAAAATCCTTTGCTTATTCATGAAAAAGTTTTTTTTTCTACTTGTTCCCCAAGGAAAAATATTCCCTTAGTTATTCATCTAAACAAAAGTGTTCTCTTGCTTATTTATGAAAAAGTTTTCTTTTCAACTGCTTGTTCCCCAAGGAAAAATTTTCCCAGTGTTCTTTGCTCATTCATTGATTTTTTGTATGGCTTATTCATGGTACAATTTTTTGCCCGCTTATTGATTAAACACATTTTTTCCACAACATATTGATAAAAAAACAACTCTTATTCATCGAAAAGATTTTTCTTGCTTATTGATCAAAATTATTTTTTCTCTTGTTTTTTCATCAGAAAACATTTAAACCACGCCTATTCATTGAAAAACAAATTTGTTGTTTCTGAAAAACATTTCCACAACTTATTCATAAATTTTATTTGAAAAAACATTTGTTTTGCTTATTCATTGAAAAAATTGTCTTCTGCTTATTTATTGAAAAAAAATTTCACCTCTCTTCTTTATTTATTTTTTTCACCTACTTATTCATCAAATTTTTAACCTTGTTTATTTTTTAACATTGAAGAAGATTTGTAATTTCTTCTTTATCAAAAAATATTTTCCCCTGCTTATTTATCAAAAACTTGTTCCCCTACTTCATTGAAAAATCCCTTGATTGAAAAAAAATTTCTACTACTTACTTCATCAAAGAAAATTTCCCCTGCTTATTCAAAAAAAATTTCTCCTCATCCTCAAAAGAAAGTTTTTCCACTGCTTATTAATTAAAATGTTTTTTTTACTGTGCTTATACAATGATTTTTTTCTACTTATTCATAGAATTTTTTCTTCTTCTGCTTATTCATTGGAAAAGGTTTTAACCCTCCTTATTCATCAAAACAATTTTCAATTGCTTATTCATAAAAAAGTTCCCCCCTGCTTATTTGAAAAGAATTTATTCCCATGCTTATTGAATTTTTTTCACTAATTATTCATCATAAACAAATTATTTCACTGCTTATTCATCAAAAAAATATTTTGTCCTGCTTATGCATCAAAAAAATTCTTTTCCATAGTTTATTCATCATTTTTTTCAGCTACATACTGATGCACGAAAGACTTTCTTTGCTTGTTCATCAAAAAAGATTTTCTCTTGCTTATTTATCAAAAAAGTTGTTCCTTTGAGTTGGATATCTGATTCAGGTTCATTGTCATCGTCAACATCAATTCAGTTATTCAACAATTCATCACCATATTTAGGAACTAATTCCATAAAAGAATAATCATTTTCTTTCGTAGACACATTTGAATCATAAAAGCTTTCTTGCTCTATAAAGGTAACATTCCTTGAAATATAGAGTTTATCTTTTTCAAAATCGTAGCACCTAAATCCTTTTTGGGTTTCATCGTAATCAAAGAAAACACAAGGAATGACTCTTGGGTGAAAGTTTGTCATTTTTGTTTGTGAGGACAACACATTTGCATCTAAAAGTCTTTTATCTAAAATAATCAAGGAAAGTTTTATAAAGTTTTTCATATGGAGAAATATTTTTTATTTTGCAGTTTGGGTGAGGGAAGTCTATTTATGAGGTAAATAACAATAAGCGTACCTTCGGCCCAAAAATGTTTTGGGACATGTTTTGAAATAAGCAAGGTTCTGGTGATTTCTACTATATGTCTATGTTTGCTTTCTACCAAACCATTTGGTTGAGGTGTATTTCCACAGGATCTTCTGTGAAATACTGTGGTTTTCTAAATAGTTTTTAAAATCATTTGATATAAACTCCCTCTTAAATCAGAACGGAAGATAGAAATATCGGTTTAAGAAGAATTTTAACAAGATTATAAAAGGTTTTGAAAGTTCCAAAAACTTCATACTTGTGCCTAAGAAAGTAAATCCAAGTAAAACGAGAATAATCATCCCAAAAAATCATATAATAAGTATATTCACCTTTCAAAACAACTTGAGTAGGTCCCTAAACATCCGAATTAATTCAAGTGGTTTGTAAGCAAATAAGGTTCTCTCTTGATAAGGAATTGCTTTCATTTTTCTCAAGAATACAATCACTATATTAAATCTTTCCTTACAAAATTTTCTAAAATGAGATACATTTGATAACTTAGAGATGCTAGGATGATCTAGGCTTTGATGCCAAAAAAAATCCAATTTTTGTAAATTGAGACAAAAAGTATCTTTGGTAATGATCTATGTAATAAAGACTTCATTCTCTATGCCCTTCCCCAATCTGCTTCCCGAACTGAAGATCCTATACCAAACATTGATCAGATGAAAAGCAGATACTACAACCATGATCGATTATTTGAGAAATCGAAAGAAGATTTAAATTAAGTTTTGCAATAATTCAAATTTTTGAAATAGATAAGTTAGAGAAATTTTTAAAATTTCTAATTCCTTTTATATCAAGAGAGGAACTATCTTGAGTTAACACCACAATCAGAGAGAATAAAACTATTATGAGTCGTATAAAAGGAGGCACCATAATCTAAGAGCCAAGAGATCTTATTGGGAGGTGAGGAAGAAAAGACCACGACAACAATTATGGAGGATGAGCCTTTGAGGAGCGGTTGTAGAGCTTCTGCTAATTGGGATAATAACATGTTTCCAATATATTTTTGTTCTCTATTGGTTGCAGTGTCTTCTTGAGAAGCTTCTAGAGTAGCTACTCTTTTCTCGTCCTTATTGAATTTTGGGCAATTTGGTTTTATATGCCCCGGTTCTTCACAGTTATGACAAATAAATTTTTTTCTTCCATCCCCGCTTTGTTGCCTCCCAAAGTTATTTTCAGAAAAGTGAAGCCTGTAAGAAGTGTTGGTGCCTGGTCTAAAGACGACCAAGGACTCTTTTGATTCAACCATAAATTTTAACCTAGTCCCTTCCGTGCATACTTCGTGTAAAGGTGGAAGCTCTTTTTTCTTACGATGGATGATTCAGACTCACACTTGTTCAAATTGGGGTCTAAGACCTCTCATGAATTAAAAAAATTGTTCTCCAAGAATTTGATTTTTCCCAAGGCAAATATCGTTAGGGTTATCCCAAATAGGATCCATTTTAGCCATTTGGTCCCATAATCTCTTGAGTCCCATAATATTTTGTAACACTTTTTTTTATCTTTGTCTGCAATTATGAATCTTGTCTTGTAGCTATAATGAAATACAAAAAAAGAAAACAATTGAGTGCCTTTCATGGACTTTATAAACACACAAAAGTGTTTATACACAAGGACCACTTATTGGTTAAATACAAGCACACATGCAAAAAAACCACAAATGGGCAAGAGACAGTGTAAAATATATATTTCTTATTGGGAATAATTGCTTGAGACAAGCATAAGAAACAAGAGAGGGGTTACACCCTTTATATACACAACCTTGGGACCCTCCCCAACGACTAGAAATAGAGTTGTTGGGGAGGTCCCAACGACTCTATGGAGGACATAAATGTCGTTTAGCTTTAGCTAAAGGACATTATATAAAATAAATAAAAATAAAATTACCATTGTGCCCCTAATGGGCACATCTTTTTACAATAAATGAAATGACAAAAATACCCTTAATGGGTATTACCTATTACATCAATATAATTATATATATACTTCAACTCGTGGGGGGTAACAAATACTTTTATAACTTTCATTGATCATTTTTTAAAATATGTTTATGCCTATCTTATGAAGACAAAAGATGAATCATTTGAAAAAATTAAGAATTTCAAAGCAGAGATTGAAAACTTTTATAATTGCAAAATAAAGTCTTTCACATCCGATAGAAGTGGTAATACCTTCAAACGAGTTCATTGAGTTTTGTGAAATTCATGGAATACATAGAAAAAATACTGGTCCATATACTCCTGATCCTAATGGTGTAGTAGAATGTAAGAATAGGACTCTGATAGATATAGTTAATTCAATGCTTATAAGTTTTAGAATAGAATATAACTTGTGGGGTGATGTTGTGCTTAGTTTATGTCATATTTAAAATATAGTTCCATATTCTAAGTCAAACAATACGCCTTATGACATTGAAAAGGTAGAAAACGTAAGTTTGGGGTTGCATTGCTTATGTAAAGCTTACTGAACCAAAATTAACCAAGCATGTGTTTTCATTGGATATTTTCAATGTAACAAAAGATATAGATTTATGAATATTAAAACCAAAGTAATTTTAAAATATATACAAGCCATATTTATAGAATATTTAACTTTAAAATCACTTGAAGCTCCAAAAGGCATTGAAAATAATTCAAGGAAAATAATTTGTGAGCATGAAAATCCTGAAATTAGAAAGAGTAAAAGAGTGAGAAAACCAAAAGATTTTGGCCCTGATTTTCATTTCTACATGATAGATAGAGACATTGTTTCCAGTACCTATGACCTCTGCAGATGCCCCTTCTTGAAAGAGTCTATAAAGAGTGAATTAGATTCCATTATCGAGAATAAAACAAGGATTTTAGTTGATTTACGTGCTGGTTTTAAACCCTTGGGATGCAAATAGATTTTCAATAGAAAACTTTGAACCAATAGCTTTATTGAAAAATTTAAAGCTGGACTTGTAGCTAAAGGTTTTAAACAAAATTTTGGACTTGATTATTTTGACACCTATGCTCCTGTTAGTATGATTGCATCTATTAGAATTATGGTTGCCTTGGCATTGATTTTCAATCTTGAAATTCATCGAATGGATGTTAAAAGTGTATTTTTAAATGGTCTTGAAAGAAAAAATTATATGAAACAATTGAACCCGGTTAAGAAAAGAAAGTTTGTAAACTGTTAAGATCTTTGTATGGTTTGAAACAATCACTTAAACAATGACATGAAAAATTTGATTATATAATAATTTCATACGGTTTTAAAATTCGTGACTTCTTTCATGAGTAATAATGTAGAATGCATAAATAATATCAAATGCTTTCTTTCATCTAAATTTGAAATGAATGACATGGACTTGGCTAATGTTATACTTGGTATTAAATTGATTAGACATTAGTATGATTGTGTATTAACTCAGTCCGACTATATTGAGAAAATTTTAAGAAAATATAGCCATTATGATTGTAAGCATGTTGCTACTCTGTTTAATCCTAGTGTTAAACTGTGATAACTGATAACCCATTCTACAATGAAAACAAAGTTGATATTGGGAATCCAAGAACCAAGCTGTGATAACCCATTCTACAATGGAAACATAGTTGATATTGGGAATCCAAGAAGCAAACTATGATAACCCATTCTACAATAAAAACAGAGTTGATAGCACTGGCTTCAGCTAGTATGGATGTAATATTCATAAATTTTAAATAATATTTAAAGGAAATATAGTGGACTCTACATATTTTTGGTCTATAGTGCTATTTATATTTATTTATTTAGTAATTAATTGATAAACTAAGGTTAATTAGCACTTAAACTATCCTTTTAATTTAATTAAATAATAAATTTAATTAAGTATCCATGAGTACCAAAAATTTAAATGACTTTGGGTTTGTACCTTAGTGGGGACCCAAAATGGTCAACCCACATGAATTGGGTTCCAGACCCAGATTCACATTGGAGAGACAAAGAGTTCCACTTGGATCTCTCTTTGAATTATGGATCAACCTGTTGGGTAATGGATTGGGTTTTGACTCACAAACTAAATCACAGGGACTCGGCAAAACAGGTGCCGCACCCCCGTCGACGCGACGCGACGCGGGTGCGGCACCGGGTGTGGTCAACATGACCCTGGGTGCGGTCAACACACTCAGGGTCATTTTCGTCCACTTTTCGATGTTAAAAAAAATTCCCCGATGAAAAGGAGGATTAGGGCAAAAAAAAATTTTTGCCCTAATCTCTCCTCTCCCGCTCAGCTCGAGCTCTCTCCTATCGACGCCCTAGCGCAACCTCCTAGGCTCCTCTCCTTTCGCAGGTACGTACCCTCTCTCGCTCTCTTCTTGTGTCGGTAGGGGAGGGGCCGAGCCCCCCTGCGCCCTCTCGCTCTCTTGTTGGGTCGGCAGGGGAGGGGCTGAGCCCCCCTTGCTCTCTCTGATTTTGGCAAGGGATGGGCCGAGTCCCCCCTCTCGCTCCTTCAGTTTTTGGCAGGTGAGCCCCCCTTGATGCAATGCTACGGTGGACTCGGTACACACCGATCCACGATCCAAGATCCAAATGCACGCGGGAGCTGAAATGATATAGAGTCCGAACAGAACTCTGGAAAACTGATTTTCGGGATCTGTGCGCTCTGTTTCGACAGAGGAGATCCAAATGAAAGTTGTGCGTGATTCGCACAACTTTCTAACAAATCCAAAAATACTAGATTCGAAGCAAGAACGACCGCTCCACGGACTCGACACCGGGACTGCTAAACAAGTCCAACACAGATTATCGAAATTCAGGGGGTAGACTGTTTGAAGGGAATTTTGACCCTTCAAACTTTAGAGTTTGGACAAACTCACAACTGACGAAATGAAGGTCAGATTCAGACCTTTCCAGAATACTAAAGATCACAATTTTTGAAATTTTCTATAACCTTATACAAATTTTTGAATTTTAAAATGGTATGAGTTATTGTTTCAGAAAATAAAATTCAAAGATTCGACAGTAGCAGCAAAGATCAATATTTTTGAAGCAACTAAGCAACGATTCAATCAAAAGCAAAAACATGAAAGTTGTAGGTCTAAATTATAACTTTCCACAGAATAAAAAAAATCGAATTTTCATTCAGGGAATCTCCAGATAATCAGAAAATACCAAACACTATTAAGTTGGTTCTGAACCAAACTGGTGACAGTGGATGACTATCAGTCCGAGACTTTGACAGACAGATTTAGGGGTTCAAATGAACGAATCTAAAAAACCTTTCAACTACAAAGTTGTAGGAAGTTGTTTAGCTTTCCAGGAAGCTAAAGAACACGAAAATCCGCTCAGTATTGAGTCAGATACGGATGTTTTATCAGGAACTTCTCTGTTATCTCGTAATAGCGTTTTGGTCCTTTTGAAAGAACCCGAGTTCATTCACACACATCAACAATCCGAAATAACTTAAGATCAAATGAGACAAGTTTTAACATAAAAAAAATACTTCTAACATGCCTTCACAACTCTTTAATGGTCTAATACAATTTAGCAACATCAAATCATGAACAATCGCAACAAATGCGAATAAAAGTAGCTAAAGAAATAGAACGAAGAACTGATAGAGATATCCGGGCTGAAATCGATAATGGCCGTCGTTGGAAAGCAACTGACGCCACAAGAGAGGCACGAACAATAGGGATGGATGAGCAATCACCACGAACAAACTTAGAATAACCACCACGAATAGAACCTCTTCACAAGAGCACCTTCCACACAAAAACGAAGTTTGGTTTTTCTTTCACACCAAGATAGCTTTCTTTTTAGCACCAACCACACCAAAAACTTGATTTTTCTCACTCTAGAACCAGCCACACTACCAATTCGAAATTGAACAAGACCCTCACCCCTTGGTCTACCTCCTTAGTTAAGGGCTTAGGTTGCTTGGGAAGAGCCACAATAAAGAGACCTTGGCCTTCCCAAGCTTTGCACCAAAAACGAGTGTGCAAGCCTAGATTTTGTCAAATGCTAATAACTCCACCAACAGTCTATTTTTGACTTTGGGCTGGTCAACATGAATTCAAATGAGGTCCAAGATGGACCACACTAAAGTGGTGCCACCTAGGATCCCCCTCATGAAGATGGATCAAGCTCTGGATCCAATTGGATCCTGCCCCAACACCAAGAGAGAAACGGATTTGCGAAAAAATAAAAACTACCCTTGGACCCCATACACCCTCTAGTACCATAAAAAAGATCCTACAGGGTATCAGAGCTATCCGGATCCGTAGAATTCGGCTCCTAAAAAAAAATAAAAAAAATTACATGAAATAACTATTGATGAAGCAAAATCCAAAAATATGATTCCGTAATGGAATCAAAGCAATAAAAGGATCACGATGAGCATCAACTAACTGGGAGATCCACTAGGACCACGGATGTCCTGCAAGCGTGTGGATCACCTTGGGTAGCGATGTCCGGAACGGGTCTGGATATTTGGATTGGGATCCAAATCTGCTTCTGTCTCTAGATGCTCTGCATCACCCCCCCTCTCACTCTCTTGTTGGGTCGGCAGGGGAGGGGCCGAGCCCCCCCTTTTCTTTTTTTCAACTGGATTCTCTCTCACCCGTTTCTGACCCTCACTTCTTCTTTGCTGCCTTTCTTTTCTTTTCGCGCACGCCTGTAGTGTTGGGGCCAGCTTACATTGCCTCTGAACCTTCCTTGTCATGGGAGTAGGTATGCGCTCAAGCCCTCCTCTTCTTCTTCACTGTTTTTCTTTTTTTCTTTCCTGTTGATATGAGGTTCTGGTGGGAGAAGCCTATAATGGCCGAGCTCAGCATGCATCAGGCCCACCAGCTCATATGGGTCCGGGCTAAGAAGCTCGCCTACGACTACTGTACTGACTCAGCCAGAATGAGTGCGAGAGGACATGGTGGGTGGTGGCGTGCTCTCTAGCACATGTCAGGGTGGTGGTGGTGGGATTTTTTGTACATGAAAAAAATGAAAGAAAGCACAACAAAGAAAAAAGAGTTAAGACAATAGTCAACGAACTGTAGAAAAACAGAGTTACACAACCAAGATTCACTAACCTGTGATTTAATCAATTTCTATATGCATAGCAAGCAACCACTGGTAATAACTTTTCATAATGTTACATGAGACATTATAACAAAAAAGCAAAAAAAAAAAGAAGGAAAAAATTCCTCTTTTATTTTTCCCATCTTTTATTTTTCAAATGTAAAAAAATCTCACCACTACCGCACGTGTTTGACTACCACCACCATCCTAACATGTGAGAGAGCTCGCCATCACCCACCATGTCCTAAGTCCTCTCACACTCGGGCAGCTTGGTCATAAACTTGACTAAATCGGTACAGTAGTCGTATGCTAGCTTCTTGGTCGCCCGGACCCACATGAGCTGGTGGGTCACGCTGAGCTCGTCCTTCAGAGGCTCCTCCCACCAAAACCATGCATCAAATAAGAAGAGCATGAGGGAAGTGCCGAATCCCCGCACTTCAAAATTATATATATATATATTACATTTTTGCCCCTATTGCACCCCCGCACCCGGGTTTTTTGGAAGTGCTGAATCCCGGCACCCACACCCGCACCCGCACCCGCACCCGCACCCATGTGACATTGTTAAAATATGATGTATATTTATATATATATATATATCTATATACATAGATTACGACACATACACATATATATGATATATATATGTCTATGTGTCTATCTATATATATAAATATATATATATTTATTTTGTAAAACCCGATAAGGGTATTTCTGTCATTTCACCCTGTGCACGCATATCATTGATATGCTTTTCTCTTTTTCTTTTTTCCTTTATTCTTTTTTCCTTTTTTGCTTTTTCCTTTTTTGTTTTTTATTCACTTGAGAGGGGTCCACATAGAGTCGTTGGACCCCTCCAACGGTCATAAATATGACCGTTGGAGGGGCTCCAACGACACTATGGGAGCCCCTCCTTGGGTCCCTTGCTGTGTATAAATAAGGGGCACAGCCCCATGTATTTGCTAAGCTTCTCTTGAAGCATTCTATGAAGTGAGATATATTTTTTTATCTTCTTTTTGTGCTTGACCACTTTTGTGGTTTATTTTGCCCTTTAGTGGCATCTTGTGTATGTGCGTGCTTCCGTGCTTTCGCTTGGAGACGTTGCTCCTTTCATTTGGCACTTCATTACATGGTATCAGAGCCTTGGCTAAGAAGGCTTCATTGGATCCTCCATTGACAAGTAATACCTCTCCTCTCTCTTGTCTTATAAATTTTTCTTCTAATGGCCAACAAAGATGCAAAAATCGATCTCTCATTCAAATTGGATGGGACCAATTATCGCATGTGGGCGGCCGCTATGGAGAATAATCTCAAAGGTAAAAGGCTTTGGGGTTATGTTTGTGGAACTATTCCGGAACCACAACTAAAGTTAACTAAATTTGAGGGAGGTGAAGAAAAAGCCTTGAATGAAGAAGAAAAAGAAAAGGCTATTCTTGATTACTCTTCTAAAATGGAAGATTGGGAAAGTGAACATGCTAAAATCTTAGCATGGTTCATGAATAACGTCGAATTGAAGATTTGTGCAAATCTTGCAAAATTCAAGAAGGCTAATGAAGCATGGTTTTTCATGAAAGGTATGTACACTCAAAGGGACCTTGCTAGGCATTTTTTTCTTCAAGAAAAGGTAAGAGCTACCAAGCAAGGTGACATGAGCATTAGGGACTACTATAGTGCCCTATCCTCTTTATGGGATGAACTTGTCCTTCTCGAACCACAATGGGAAGGAAGTGCTATTGCTATGAGACAAGAGCAAATGGAAAAAGAGAGGTTCTTTCAATTTATTCATGGGCTTCGTCCCGAATTTGAACAACTTAGAGGATCTCTACTTCATAGAGCTTCTACTCCTCTAAGCGATATTTTGGCCGATTTATGTCAAGAAGAAACCCGTTTGGCCTTGAAAAGGGATGTTGATGAAGTACATGCCGTGTCTAGACCCGGCAACAATGTAAGATCATATAAACCACCACATTTTTGGAAGAATAATGGTGGAGGAAGGAAAATCATTTGTCATAATTGTAATGAACCGGGCCATATTCGTCCCGATTGCCCTAAATTCAAGAAGAAGGTAGCTTCCGTGGGAGAAACTCCTCCAATCATCAATGAAGATTCAAAGAAGGATGGTGACATAAAGGATTCCATCGCTCATCTAACCGAAACTCTCCAACAATTTATGAAGATGAACGCCTCTGCATCATCATCCTCACCTTCCACTTCCGGTGCCGCCATTTCTTCATTCCCAGGTATGTCTTCTTGGATTCTTGATTCGGGTGCCTCTTTCCATATGACTCCAAATGCATCACTTTTGTCAAAACCAAGTCTCAATAAATTTAAATCATATGTATCCACCGCCGATGGAACTTCTTTAAATGTTGAGGGTATTGGAAACCTTGAGAAAATTTATGACCAAAACAAAGAATTTTTTGTTCCCAAAATCCGAATCATCCCAAAACTTAATCTAAATCTTTTTTCCGTCTCTCAAATTACCGATTTTGAATGTAATGTCTCTTTTTCACCAACCCATTGCTATGTGCAGGATCTCCGGTCCGGGAAGCGGATTGGGCAAGGCCATAGAAGAGGGGACCTTTACTATATGGATTTTTTGTCTTTGCCATCCAAATCATTTTGTAATCATGTTCAATCCAAAGATATTGAGACTTGGCATAGGAGACTTGGGCACCCTAGTATTTCCAAATTGTACCTCTTTCCATTTTTGGAAAAATTTTGTAATACAAATACATTTACATGCAATGATTGTATTCTTGGGAAAATTCACTCTCTTCCATATTCTCATAGCAATTTTGTGTCAAAAAGGCCTTTTGAACTTGTGCATTCCGATGTATGGGGACCGGCACCCGTTATGTCCAAAGGAGGCTTTTCTTACTATGTTTCTTTTATTGATGATTTTACTAGATACACATGGGTTTATATTATCAAGAATAAATCCGATGTCTTCACTAATTTTAAAGAATTTCACGCTCTTGTTCAAAACCAATTCCAACACAATATAGCCATTTTTAGATCCGACTCCGGAGGAGAATACATGTCTAAAGACTTCCAAAATTATTTTAAAACAAATGGAATTTTGCACCAACGATCTTGTCCTAAAACTCCGCAACAAAATGGTCTTGCGGAAAGGAAACATAGGCATTTAATTGAAACCACAAGAACTCTTCTTGTGTCTAAATGTGTTCCTAAAAACTTTTGGGCCGAAGCCCTTCTTACCGCAACATATCTTGTGAATCGTATGCCCTCTTCCTCTTTGAAAAATGTTTCGCCCTTTGAAAAATTATTTAAAATTACTCCCGATTTTAATAGACTAAGAATCTTTGGATGCAAATGTTTTGTACTTAGTCTAGGACAAGATAAGTTGTCACCTAAAGCTATTGAATGTGTGTTCATTGGCTATGGTGAGAATCAAAAAGGCTATAGATGTTATGATATTCGAAACAATAAATTATATGTGTCGAGAAATGTAAACTTTATTGAAGAACAAAATGGTTTCGATATCCACACATCTAAGGAAGACATCGATTATTCTTTTTTATTTGACTTAGCTCCTAGAATTGAGTCTCCTGAAGCTATTTCTTGTGATACTAGTTGTGATGGAATTTCACATTATAATGATATACAACAACATGATAATACCTCCCAAAATGAAAACCTTAATGATATAAATGTCTATACTCGGCGGATAGGAAATGAACATCAACCTGCTATTGACAGATACTCTCAAGACTTCTCTTTAGAAGAATCTACTGACAACAATCTACCTAGGAGATCTTCTCGTACCAGTAGGCCACCACAAAAGTTTGTATCCTATGAATCTTTTTCTCCGAATTATAGGGCCTGTCTTATGTTAATACATTCGTATCACGAACCTACCTCTTTCAAGGAAGCTAAAGATCACCCACATTGGATTGAAGCCATGAAAATCGAATTAGAGGCTCTTAACAAGGCCCAAACCTGGAGCATTATTCCTCAACCTTTAGGGAAGAAGGCAATTGGGTGTAGATGGGTATATAAAGTCAAAACTAAATGTGATGGGTCTCTTGAAAGATACAAAGCTCGTTTGGTAGCAAAAGGCTATGCCCAAGAATATGGGATTGACTATGAAGAAACCTTTGCTCCCGTGGCCAGAATGACTAGTGTACGAACCTTAATTGCTTTAGCATCCATCAAACAATGGCCTATATATCAACTTGATGTTAAAAATGCTTTCTTAAATGGAAATTTATGTGAAGAAGTTCTTATGGATCCTCCGCCGGGTCTTGAAATTGGGAAAGGCAATATTCTAAAATTGAACAAAGCTCTTTATGGGTTAAAACAAGCGCCAAAAGCTTGGTATGATCTTTTTAGCAAAGTAGTTCTTGATAATGGTTTCTCCTCATGTTACACTGATACTGCTTTGTTTGTTAAATCCTCTAATGAATACATAACCATTTTGTTATTATATGTTGATGATATGATTATCACAGGTAATGATAAGAAAGGTATTGATCTTATTAAAAAAATTCTTAAGAAAAATTTTGATATGTCTGATCTGGGTTTTTTGAGGTATTTCTTAGGAATTGAAGTTGCATACTCCCCTAAGGGGTATGTCCTATCTCAGATGAAGCTTGCCTCTGATATTATTGCTAGGTCTGGGCTAACAGATGACAAAAGGGTGGAGACTCCAGAAGTGATCAATGCCAAGATGAGAGCCAATGATGGCACTCCTTTATCTGATCCCACGCCTTATCGTCAATTGATTGGATCCTTAACATATTTATCTATTACCAGGCCTGACATTTCCCATGCAGTTCATAGTGCAAGCCAATTTCAGACTGCTCCTACCACCACTCACATGGCAGCAGTAATGAGGATTATCAGATATCTAAAAGATTCCATAACTAAGGGAGTATTCTTATCCTCTTCTTCACCTCTTACTTTACTTGCGTATACTGACTCTGATTGGGGGGGTAACCCCGATGATCGTATCTCTACCACAGGTTATTGTGTGTTTCTTGGGGAGTCACTTATCTCCTGGAGGTGTAAAAAGCAGCGTAAAGTTTCTCTCTCATCTACTGAAGCCGAATATCGTGCGATGGCCACTACCACAACTGAGATTATATGGTTAAGAAGCTTACTTAAAGACATGGGTGTCTCATTCTCAACTCCCTCAAAGCTATGCTGTGACAACAAGAGCTCCATCTATATCGCTAGCAATCACACTTTTCACGAACGAACGAAGCATATTGAGATGGACTGTCATTATGTTCGAGATGAGTTTTTACGAGGCACCATTCAACTTCCATATGTTCCTACCGAATATCAGTTGGCGGACTTCTTCACCAAAGCCTTGCCTTCGCCTCGCTTCTACTTCCTCCTTAGCAAACTCTCGGTGATCTCACCATGTGTTTGAGGGGGGGTGTTAAAATATGATGTATATTTATATATATATATATATCTATATACATAGATTACGACACATACACATATATATGATATATATATGTCTATGTGTCTATCTATATATATAAATATATATATATTTATTTTGTAAAACCCGATAAGGGTATTTCTGTCATTTCACCCTGTACACGCATATCATTGATATGCTTTTCTCTTTTTCTTTTTTCCTTTATTCTTTTTTCCTTTTTTGCTTTTTCCTTTTTTGTTTTTTATTCACTTGAGAGGGGTCCACATAGAGTCGTTGGACCCCTCCAACGGTCATAAATATGACCGTTGGAGGGGCTCCAACGACACTATGGGAGCCCCTCCTTGGGTCCCTTGCTGTGTATAAATAAGGGGCACAGCCCCATGTATTTGCTAAGCTTCTCTTGAAGCATTCTATGAAGTGAGATATATTTTTTTATCTTCTTTTTGTGCTTGACCACTTTTGTGGTTTATTTTGCCCTTTAGTGGCATCTTGTGTATGTGCGTGCTTCCGTGCTTTCGCTTGGAGACGTTGCTCCTTTCATTTGGCACTTCATTACAGACATACCTCACAAATGAAAAAGACATCTAAGGTTTCACCCATGACTCCTTTTTGGAGTCATGTTGGATGTGGGGCCCACTTCACCCCACCTCTTTTCTCTTCTTCCCACTACCCTTTCACGCATGAAGATTCTTCTCCATGCCTCTACAACCTTCCAAAACCCTAGGGGAGGGGTACATGCCTACAAATAGGCAACCCCTAGCAATGCTTTTCCCATCCTTTTAACTTTTTCCATTTTCGTGAAAGAGGGTATATTGAGACACCCTCTCTCTCTCTCTCTCTCTCTCTCTTGATTTTTGTGTGGGGAGGGTGTCGACCACCCCTTCTCCTCTCATTTTGGTGCAGGTGGTGGCAAAAACCACCACCATCACCAACTCCTTTTTTTGGCCGGCACCATTACCAAAGATACACTTGGCCCAGTTGAGTGTGCCATGGTGACGGTGGGGGCCTGCACACGACTGCCAACATCTTCTTCTTCTTCCTGTCGCACGCAGATCGTTGCCAAAACCACACTCGACCTAGGTGAGTGCATCTCACAACAACTTCGGTGAGGCTGACCCACGATCACCACTACCACTGTCATCTCCTTCTCTTTGTGCTCGGGAACTACCACCAATGACCTTTTGATTTCCTTGCACATGACCCACTCGCGATGACCATCACTGTTTTCCTACCCGAAGTGGTACAGGACCACTCCAGCAACGCCGATGACATCCTGCACCATCCCTAGCTTGCACACAACCCTGGTGAACCCTGCACAATTCCACCATCACCATCGTCTTCCTCTCTTCATTTTCTGTTCTACCGGAAGTGTGAGGGCTGCCACCCTCAGCACCTCGCTCATTTTCCAACTGAAACAATGGGCTGCCGGAAGGCAGCCACCATTGCCACCAGTCAGCTGGGTGCTGCCACCCTCAGTTGTGCCCCTGATTCTCGGTTGCACAGTGCCACCCATGCCACTCCCTATGGTTGTGTGGTGCTATAGTCTGCCACCTATTACGAGATGTCGCTGCAGCCACTCTTCCTGCCACCTGAGTGCGATACAAACCACAATTGAGCCGCGGTACCTCGTTCTACTGTCGACCCGCATTGTGGTGTGAAACCATGTGTGAGTGATCCTAACCGATTTCCCATTTTGAGCACAAATCACGAGGCACAAGTGAACTCTTACCACGTTCAGTTGTAAACACTATTTGCCTTGCCAAAAACTCTTATATTCTTTTGGAGGAAAATCACTCTCAATATTTTGGGGATTTTTTGCTTCTTTCATAATTATGTGGATTTCGAGGTAGGAAAAACAACTAATCGTACGTGTTTATATATGCTAATCCATGCGTTAGGTATGTGAAAAGCTATATTTAAATATAATATGCATATGTAGTGCTAATTTTCTGAATATGGACATGCTCGTGTAAATCTTTCCGAATATGGATATGCATGTGTGCAAATTTTTACGAACATGTACATGTATTTTATATTTGCACGAATAGCTATATGCATGTGTACAAATTTTTACAAACATGCACATGCACATGTGTTTCAAATTTTTACGAATGCATATATACATGTATGCAGATTTTTACGAACATGTACATGCATATGTATTTCAGATTTTTATGAATGCATATATACATGTGTGCAAATTTTTGCGAACATGTACATGAACATATATTTCAGATTTACATGAATAGCTATATGCATGTGTGCAAATTTTTATGAACATATATATGCACACGTATAGCTATATTCATATGTACAAATTTTTATGAACATGTATATGCACATGTATTTCAGATTTTTACATGAATAGCTATATGCACGTGTGCATATTTTTGCGAACATGTACGGGCACATGTATTTCAGATTCTTACAAATGGCTATGTGCATGGGTTCAGATTCTTTTTCGAACATGTACATGCATGTGTGTATGCATATAGATATGCTTTATGAATGCTGAGATATGCATGAAAATCTAAATATGATACATTTGTGAATGTGATTGTGCTATGTGCAAATCATGGTAAGATTAGGTACATGACTATGCCGATGTTATGATGAACACATAAAATCTGTATATAAAGATGTTAGTGCTATGATAAGAGCACTAAGAATGAGACTGAATGTATTAATGTGTTATGTGAATGCCAATTATTGCAGTCTATGTGAATGCATCTGATGCTCTATATATGGGCACATGAACTCGGTTATGCAATGATATCATGTGCGTCATGTATGTATGAATGACTCTGATTAAATATCATGTTTGTAAATGATTGAATATTATACATGATGATCTTTGTTATCATGATATGTTAAAATGCGGCATGATATTACATAAATATAGTGCTATAAGACATGTGATACATGCATGCACTTTATGAATGAGTATGTGGTTAAGGAACCTTGATGGTGCCACTGGGCATATTTGTATGTGTAGTGTGTGTTTTAATGTCGTTTATTGCCTTCACAAGCAAGATACTCGATCAGTATAGACACCCAAGCATAATGGTTTTTATTTTGTACGGAAAGGCATGTACATGTAACTGCTCTTTAGGAGCACAAGGTTGATGAGAATCCATTGGGTGGTGCGTAAGGCACACTAATTTATGAATCAAAACATGCACACATAATTAATGATGTTTATCGCCTTCATAGGCAAGATGCTTGATCGGTTTAGACATCCGAGCATAATGAGTGAGTTATAAAAGGTCAAACAACTAAAACATATAACTATTCTAGAGAGGTAGTAAGATGCTCATGCGTGAAATGACAATATTGATAGCAGTTGTTGAGCCCTGGGATGCCTAAGTATAGAAGGCATCCGTAATGTAATGTACAAGACCTTAAATTAATAAACCCAATAACTCATTCAGACTTACCTCGGAGAGGGTAGGTGTTATAAAACTCTGTTGGACCGTTATGTTATTTGAGAGTGAGGCGTTTCACTTGGTCCCCAGTCCTCAGAGTTATGAGGCTAGACTACTAATGTATCCTAGGTGGTAGGTCCAATACTTCTGCAATAAGTAGCTTTCTGGAATGCATTCCAATTTATTGTAGGCCTTAGCGAGGTGTATCTCCCGATCACGGAGCACCCTCTTTGGGATCCACTTCAGTCAGCCACTCGGGTAAAATACAATCTAGAGAATAATATACCCTTGAGGTGGTCTCGGCTGTTTGCGATGAATTGTTTCACGAGAAACAAAGACCTTATACTTGAACAATTTATTTTTGAAAATATGCCCCAATGATGCAAACACTTAAGTAATATATTGCATGTTATCAAATGCATTATGATAACCATGTAGAATTTATGGACTGGTTAGTTTAAAATGTTGTAGCATGCTTGTGTGTTGCATTTTAACATTTGAAGCATGAAATGTCTTATTATATAGCATGATGAGTTCTGTAAAGGGATGTGTTATGTCGTGTTATGTTATGAATGGTTGTATGTTTTTACATGTATTAGTCAATGCAAGCATGTAGGGTCGGTGACTCTGACCCCTTGAATATTAACAAATTTAGGTGAGGAGTAGCTCTTTGAAGGCGATGGCGGGATAGGACGACAGTGCCAGAACCAGTTCTTTTGTCTTTTCGAGTTCCTAGTATTAGTTTAAGAAAGTATATGCTACTTTGAAACTATTACGAGTTTGTAATGACATTCGTATTGTTTCTGATCTTATGAATGGTTTAAATATGGTTATGAATGCCTTTACCTGTTAATGGTTTGGAATTAAATTTGTAATTGAGTTTGCTCATGGGTATGGATCTGGACCTAAGTCCCAGATGGGATTAGGATTCGATACTTGTACGATTTGTATATGACCTGCCCAAAGTTTTGTAACCCAAACTAAAGAAAGTTTCTGTTGTTTATTAAAAACTTTACTTTATGTAATTACATATCATTACTTATTGGAAGCGATATTTAAAAAAAAAACAGTTTAAATAACCTCAACAAACTTCTATGAGTGTTTTGCAGGTTTTCTCAATGGTTTTTACTTCTTTCCTTGAATATTTTGTTACTCAAATGACATTTTGCAAAATCTTCTCAAAGATTTTCTAAAAGGAATTTTTTTCGTTTTTTATCATTCATTGTATGCATTTACGTCATACATAGTGATCAAACACCTATCTTCACGCTTGTTTATTTCTCATTTTTCAAAATCATCCTTAACTTCCTTTGCTTGTTTCTTCTAATATCATAGAGATTTACTTCTAGAAAATTATTTTGAGCTCATTTCAAACATTTTCCCTCACTTTTTTTAAGAAAATTCAGTTTGTCCTACTGTACACGGTCATGCACTGTGATCAAATGCCCCACATTGCATTTATGGGAAAGCCACTATTTTTCGGCAAACCGGGAAACAAATATGCCCCTTTTTTGGGATATCGGAAGAAGAAGCCCATTTTTTGTAGAAGGCGTGTTTGTTTCCCATTCTGCATCACAGATTTCAATCATTAGATACAAGCATCTTGGAATATGATTTTAATCTATTCATGTCTTTGGCTTTTAGGTTTTGCTCTTATATTCATCTTGACAAACAGGTTAAGCTGCATTTGCTTACTGCTTGAAAAGGCCACTTGAGACACAAAAGGCTTTAGGAGTTGAATTTGTTGCTGGTTTAGCTGTTTCTCACCAGGTGAGGCTTTAGATGTGGTTCATGGATTAAAATGCTAGTGAAGCCCATCCTGCAGGAAAACAAGAAGCCTATGTGGTGCCATGGGCTTCACATTTTCTTGCCGATCTTAGCTATTTCATATGAAGACTTCCTTTGAAGGGGGCGTAGCTCTGAGATATTAGACTAAAAATGTACTCCCTCATGCCAGTGGATCAATTTATTTAGCTGTGGTGCCTGTTTGTTTGTTTAATTTGGTTATGAATGTAGTCCTCATCGTTTCTCAAGTCCTCTTAGGAGATTGTGGATATTACAAGCCATGGACCATCTTGAAGGCCCAACCCATGGATTGGGCAAGGCTATAAATATGCCAACCCCCAAGGCTGAGATCAAGTGATATTGAAAATCACCACCAATGGTGATTTTTTCAATATCCACCACATAATGGTGGTACTAAGTATGACTATGATGGGGAGTCCTTTTTGGCTCCCGTAAGGGCATTTCTATACCACCAGAGCATTTTGGTGGTACCAACATGCTCTTCGTACAGGATGTGGTGGATATTGGTGATTTTCAATATCACCTTTTCCCGTTCCCCCGTGTGCCTAATATGACTGGTTGAGACTTTATTTAGAAAAGCTGGGTTCACTAATTCTAAAGCTGATAATTCTTTGTTTATTCAATGCATTAATAAACATTACTGTCACAAAGAATTCTCATGATGAAGTGAAAAATATTATTCATGGCTTTGGCTGTGACTTTTTCTATTAAAGATCTTGACTCATTAAGTTATTTCTTGGGTATAGAAGTTTTTTCTATAGAGAAAGCTGGGGTTAGTCTGACCCTTATAGGATTCTTAGGTATAGAAGTGGTTTCTACTATTAATGGAATTTTCTTGTCCCAAACAAAATACTGGATCTTTTTAACAGAATAGGTATGCCAGATTCCAAACCAGTCTTCAAATGTCGTATTATCTAAATTTGAAGGAAATAAGCTTGATAATGCCACTCTCTATAGAAGCATTGTGGGTGCATTACAATATGTCATGTTTATGAGGCTAGATGTTGCATATTCTGGGAATAATGTCTGTCAATTTATGCATTGTCTGACTTCATCTCATTCAGCCCATGTTAAGAGAATCCTGTAATATCTCAAAGTCACAATTAATTTTGGCCTAAACATTCAAAGGTCAAGTATGATTGGTCTCTTTTTTTTACGCAAATTGGGGTGGGTGTCTTGATGACAAAAGATTGACGAAACAACATACAGTTGCTCAATCAAGTACAAAATGAGAATATAAAGCTCTTGCAAGAGCCGAGCTTACCTGGATTTCTCAATTATTAAGAGTTAGGGATTGTTCAATCATTTAAACCGGTTCTATTATGTGATAACCTAGGAGCCACTTATCTTGCTGCCAACCTTGTGCTCGAACTAAATATGCAGATATAGATTATCACTTTGTGAGCAAAAAAAGTAGTTAAAGGAGAGATTGAAGTCAAGTTCATTTAATCAGAAGGTTAGATTATTGATATCTTTACCAAGTTCTAGCTTGGGCCTAGATATTCTTTGTTGAGAGAGAAGCTTTGTCTTACAGAACTGGATATTGGCTTGAGGGGCCATGTTAAGGAATTAGTTCCTGGACCCATTGAAGATCCATACCCAAATACCCAAAGGGCATCCAAGATCAATGAAGCTAAAGATAAGAATCAATAGCAATCTAGAAGACATGAAAATAGAAGTCTGGTAGGAGTCAAATCTTGTAAAAATGAAAATGCAACTAGATATGGACTCGTGAAATCCAATGGGAAGGAAAGTCCATCTTTTGAGAGCCGGGTTTCCATGTTAGGACTAAATTACCATCCTAATGAGATTGTATAAGCCATGTAAATATTCTTCAATTTCTATTTAATGGAACCACACACTCAATCAGAATCATTGAGACTGTGAGAGGGTCTCTATCGTGGACGTAGGTCAATACAGATCGAACCACGCATGTAAACAACTTGTGTCGTGTGGTGTGCTTGTTTGCATTCTTTTTTTACAAAAAATTGATACCAGGTGTGGTCACACCATAACTAGGATATTACAAAATATGTATACATTAAGAAACAAAAGGCAAAAAATACAGAAAAAATTAAACCCTACAGGCAACAAAATGCAAAATTCACCATGATAACACTGATATGAAGGGTAACTCTTGGGACAAGCATCATATTTGGTGACAGACTTCCTCCCTTGTGCAACCGCATGCTTCCCAAACTCCCCATGGAGCACCAACCTGACTGCTGCTTGAATCTCCCGTGATGGTGCACTTGCCTGTATGCTTAGACAGGTTCGAAGCCTCCTTGACCAACCTCTAGAAACATATCGGCCATGAAACCATTCAAAACAGACGTGGTCTTTGAAGATTTGCCCAGCTCATTGTGCACCTGCTTCAACACCTTGTGCACATAGGTTTTGTAGAGGGGCCCCAACGCATTTGTCTTCACCTCTCCTTTTGCTCCTTTTTCTAGATTTCTCTTGTTTGCCACTGTAATAATTAATCACAAAAGAAAACTCATACCTGGGAAGCGTATTGCATAAAGACTCATTTTTTGTTGACAGATGTCAAGGAACATGCCTATTCGAGGAAGAAGTTCAATAGCTTGTATCAGGATGAAAATAAAGAATACTGTCAGCCGCTAAGAATCTAGACATCCTTTCAGTTTCTTTCCTTATCCGTTGGTCCCTCCTATTGATTCTTATAAATGTTAAGAAAATAGAAAGATCAATTAGACATATTTTTTATCAAGAAATATTTGATTTTTGTGAAAATAAACTTCCTAGCGAAATCACATAATTAAAAAAAAAAGCACCGCTCATGAACAGAAAGAAGGAAAAAAAGATTATAGTTCTGTTCATACTATCTTCCAAACGTGATCTAATATCATACTATTATTTGTATAAAAGAACATTCATTTGGAAATTTATCACCTGCAGCTAGAAGACAATCAATAGGGTCCATTTGTTTCCACTATGACGACATAATGGTAGAAGCACAAAATAATGAGAGAAGTAAAGGGTAAAAGCCAAAAGGTGCAACACATGAAATAACACAAAACACAACAGCTGAAAAGTAAAACTTCAAATGTATTGCTATTCACGAATTCACTTTTTCTCTCTCTTTCAACTATTTTAACATGAAGAAGTACCACTATTTAAAGAAGGCAAAGCCTTTACATAAAAATAGGAAACTTGAGCTAAAAGTTAGGAAAGAAACCACACGTACACAACTTTTGAGACTCTACTAACAAAAAGTAAATCCCTATAAACTAGGAAACTGAAAATACGTGGGCTTTGAGTGCTCTTCAAGTCAAACGTGGGCATTGGATGCCCTACCCACTTCCTTCTACCTTGAGCACCAAGTCATACGTGGGCTTTGGATTCTCTTGCCCACGACCTTGAGCATTAACCAACATTTTACCCATCTTTTTTTTTTTTTGGTGATATATCAATCAAACTCACACTTGCGCCTGATCCAGCAGTGAGATGGCACCGTAAAGACTCCATACCAACTTTGTCTGAGTGTATGCGAGAGGCAAGATATCTTGATGCTGGGAAATGGGTCGCATTCCTAAGTAAAATATGAGCCTCTGTTTTTCACTTCAATATTTGCGAGAGCAAAATCTTGAACAACAGCATAGAAGAGCTTGATGAATCAGGCGTTGATTTGCATGTCAGGAGACAGAAACCACGCATGGATCAGGTGCTTTCTTTGCCTTCATACTGAGGAATCAGCACCCCACTTATTCTGGTATTAATTGCAGCTAGTTTTCAGATGCTTTTCAAACAAACTTTGGAAGAGTTACTTGAGTACAGGTCAAAGAGGATTCCTGCATTAGAGATTTGCAGAACTTCTAAGCCCTCCTTCTCTTAGGCCTGATGCTATATGTCTGCTTGGAGATTAGGAGTAATCGGTTGTTGAAAGGGAAGTGTTGGTCTTTGCACGTTGCACACCATATATGAACCATGCATTGTTCGTAGGTGGCCTAACCTACCAGAATCTTTTAAACGGTGGTTGCTGTAATAGTTGGTGATGGGTTAACAAAGCTCTGCCAAGCCGGGCTAAGAAGCCTGTGTCTGGACTTTTCAACGATATATGACCCATTCTCGGAGTTGGTGTAGATGCATTTATGATCGTCATCGTCTGATTATTTTCACTCATGAAATGCCAATTTATTTCATCATTCCTTTTAAATTTCACATGGTGACACTTCCTATTATTTATACGGTGAGGAGAGGCAAAAAATGGTATATGCCAACGAGCTTCACGTGTGTTGTCAAAGACCACCTGGTTGTTTACTATAGCTTGGATACGAAGACCCACAGAATTGCGTGAATGGTCATCGTAGAAAACATACAAATCCTTGATGTGTAGTGATGCATTGGTAGGAAGAACAAAGTGTAATTGCTGATCTTTGAGAATTCCAGAAATGCTGAACTTCTCCAATGATTTGAACGCGGTCGCCTGCAACATAAAATGTTAGCATGTACCATTCATCAATGCATCCACAAAAGTGAAATGGTATTGTTAATTATTAATGTTTATTCAACGTAGTACCTCAAAATGCCTCTTCATCAAATTATAGTCAAGGCTTTCACAGCCAGCTACATGCAAGGTTGTTAAGGATGTCAACTTGTCCAGGCCGTAGATCGCCACAAGCTTCTTGCAAAATCTTAGATCCAAGACCTTTAAATCCCTCAAGTTTGAGATGTCAGGGATCGTTTCCAACGCACTGCAAAGACTGGCATGGAGTTTGAATAGAGATGAAGGAAGCTGAGAGATAGGCTGAAGCCTTACACAACCTTGTAGCTTCAGTTCCTTTAGTTGGGAAAGGCTAGCAACGGAATCTGGAAGTTTCTCCAGTGACTTGCAATCCCGTAGGGATAGCATGCTTAGTTTCTTTAGCTCTCCAACAGAATCAGGGATGCTTTTCAATCTATAAAAGGAATCGAAGTCGAGCTCCACGGGAGACATGAACCTTCCAAGGGAAGCAGGTAGCACTTCCATAGATGTGCATTTGCAGATTGAGAGTTTAGTAAGGTTCTTCATCTTATTTATTGAATCAGGAATCTTTCTCAATGACCCGCAGTGATCGAGGATGAGCTCTTCTAATGATTCCATGTCTCCAATTCGTTCTGGCAAAGCAAGCAACCTTGAGCAGCGTTCAAGTCTGAGGCTCTCAAGAGAACTCAACCGACAAAGACTATTAGGTAGTTCTAGTAGCGACTCACACCACTGCATGCTCAACAAAGTCAACTTGTTAAGGAGCCCAATGGTTTCATCAACCTTAACCAAACTCGAGCATTCATCAAGTATCAACTTCACCAGGCATGGCAAAGGAGCAAAACTTGGAGTCTTAATGAGCTTATTACATCGGCAGAGATTAAGGACCTTCAGATTGCTGAACAGCAATGGATCATTTCTTTCATAAATAGGATAACAACATGATGCCAACCCTTGCTTGCTCCACAATAGTTCACGCAGGGAGTCATCACATACCTCGAGGACAACAAGTTCCTCAAAATGACAGCCTTCAAATGTCATTTTGAGGAACTTGTTGTCCTCGAGGTATGTCATGGAAGGACCTTTCCATTTCAACCATTTTAGCTTCCTAGGGAGATGCGAAAGTGTTTTTTTGAACTTCGGATTACTGCTGCTTATGTGAAGCAATCTAAGGTTGGGCATTTCTGCAAATGCTTTGGTATTCAAATTTTGCTCTCTGTTGTCATCGCGATTATATTCCAGAATGATGGCTTGGATACTATTATTTATTGTCCCCTGAATACACAAAACAAAACAAGCTTAATCAGTATGATTATTAAGAAATAATGAAACTTGGCCTTAGGCTTTGGGATTGCTTCAAGATAATCAAGGACGTCTAGAGTCACTACTAGTACTCCATAGACTAAGTTAAAAAGAGAATTTGAAGACTTAGATGTCTACATACCTGTTGCTGAAATCTATATATATATATATATATATATATATATATATATATATATATATATATATATATATATATATATATATATATATATAGAGAGAGAGAGAGAGAGAGAGAGAGAGAGAGAGAGGATGGTCCTGATTTTTGTTTAAAAGAGAGTTTGCTAGAGTGTGTTGGCTCTCAAAAAAAAAATCAAGAAAATCCGCTATCAAAGTGAGGAGTTATGTTTAAAACATAACTTGTTTCACAAAAGAAATCCTGATTTTTCGGTAATTAAAGTCCACTTTAAGTGTATTTTTTATTAACAAAACAATGAAATTAGGTATATATTAAAAAACTGATAATAATGGATGTTGACTTCTCAACGCGCACCTCAATCTGATACCAAGATTGAAATAAGTCGATGCTATCGAAGAGCGCAGTAGGTCGACAGCACTACGCATAGTGATGCCAGCCACTTGGAGGTACTTGCTGAAATTTTCAAATGCCTCCTGGACTTAATTAAAAGTTTAGCAATATATCCTCTTTCTGAAATTTTTGAAAAGCCTTAATTGAATTTTTTAAAATTTTCCCAAGGCCTCTCAGGAGATTGGATATTACAAGCCATTGACCATCATGGAGGCCCAACCCGTGGATGGAGCAGGGCTATAAATATGCCACCCCGCCCACCTATAGTGACAAAAGTTAAAAACGGTAAAATATTGTTTTTCAAAAACTTGTGAAAATTTGATTTTTTTTCATAAATCTTGCATTTTTTGGCAAAATCTTGGCAATAAAAAATAAATTAAAAAATATAAAAAATAAATTTTATAAGAAAATATTAATAAAAATTATTTAAAAATAAAAAACACGGGGATGGATTTTAACCATGGGGGGCGGGGTGGGGAAAAGTGTAAGTCCATCCCCGCCTCCATCCCCAAACTGGGATGGATTTTAACCTTCGTCCCCGCCTCCATCCCTGTTTCATACCCTTCATCCCCAGTCCAAACGGGGCGAGGCGGGGCGGGCCCCGCTTTCCACCTGTCCACTGCCATCCCTATTTTCGGATGAGGTAGCTTATGTAAACAATAAATCCATTAGTTACAATATACGAAAGTCAATTGCTTTTCCCAATTCCCGAAAAAGTGCATATCTCAATTGATTCTTATCTCAAAGTTTGCCAAAGTCCATAAAATGAGCTCCGATTCTTCTAAAAAGCCTTGACAAGAAAGTTGCAAAAGATGGGACCAAGGATGATCCCTGTGATTTGGATTGCAATCCTTATCAATGTTGGGAAAATTATGAACTAAAACAAGAATTTACAAATCTGCGATCTGATGCTTAGAGGCATGCAAGCAATTAAGATGCATTTTTTGCAACTTCCATGAAATGGGTTGCACATGACCGTGCCCCCAACATAACCTAAGCCTCAAGAATTTTCTTTTTTTTTTTTTTGCAATTTCAGAAGATCTCTTTGCACACCACGGTTTGGCCACAAATTTGAAACGAACGGTAGGAAGGGAGAGGATGAAATGTGACCAAGTTTTATACAAGAATAGAACAAAAAGTTGAGAAGAATAAAGCATAGAAGAGAAATACACCAAGCTCTTCCGCTATGAAATGGGTTGGGAAATGGGTTTAGGCTAAAAAGTGAATTTATATAGAATAAAGACATGATTTATTTGTTTAAGAGAAAACTACCACCATTTGCCTAACATCTCACAAAATGAAATAAACGACTAGAGTGTTGAAACTTATCAATCTTCCAATCTTTTTAATTAATTGAATGTATACATAAGTAAAACATAAAAGCAACTAAATCAATGTGAGGTGCTTTAAACACAGCTATTGTGCAGCTTCCCTAAACCTTCTAAATATTTCTTAGTTTCTAGGAAAATAAATTAGATTCAATCTAAATCAATTAAGTTGAATTCATTCTCAAAAGACTTGTGGCATATCTTCATTCTGAGAATATTAAAAATAAAGCAAACATATAGGCCTTACTTTTTTATTGTGCAGTACTTGCAATGTGTCATTCCTGTCCCATAACCTGCTGCGCCATTTTGGGTCTGATGTCACTCCATGTGTGCCTTCCTGGCGTACTATCTCTCTTCCCATATCTCGAATTACATCATGCATTCGAAACATATGATTGCCACTATCCATCTTAATAAGAGACTTGTGAAGGAGAATTTCAATTGCTCTGCGTGGGTGAAAACCACAAGCCTCCCACATATAAATCGCATTTTCCTTATCTTGTCCAATGAAAAAACACGCAATGTCTAAAAATATCTCCTTCTCTTCATCATCCAGTCCTTGGTAACTTATTTTAAGTCTTTCATGAACCTTCTTATGTTGAATCTTCTTCAACTTGTCCAGCGTTTCATTCCAATAAACCACATCTCTTCTGTTCAAAAATTGTGATCCGAATACTTCGAGAGCTAATGGCAACCCCGCTGTGAGTTGTACAACTTCCATAGATAATTCACTGAACCCTTCCATTGGTTGGTTTTTCATGAATGCATGAAGGCTGAATAATTGAAGCGACTGCGATTCATCCAATTCTTTTAACTCATAAATATCACCCTCTTGCATCTGATGTGCCAACAATACGTCCTTCTCTCTTGTGGTGACAATGATTTTGCTTCCATCACCAAACCGCTCGCCTCCCAATGCACGAATCTATTTTATATCATCTACATCATCTAAAACAAGAAGAATCTTCTTACAACTAAGTCTGTTCTTGATGATGCTAACTCCGTGCTCAACACTATGTATTGATATATCTGTTTTTAAAATGTCATGAATGAGCTGCGACTGCAGAGAGACTAGACCATTGGATGGCTTTGAATTTTCCCGAATATAAAAAATGAAGCTGCTTCCTTCAAAATCAAGATGCAGTTTGTTGTAAATGGCCTTGGCAATAGTCGTCTTTCCAAGGCCACCTTGTCCATGTATACCGACCATCCGAACAACATTTGTGGCTGTTCCCGTCTCTAATAATAGCTTCATCACATCATCTACACGAGATTCTATTCCAATTGGGTGCTTCGCTACATCAAACGAAATCTTGTTTAATATGCTGAGAACCCTTTTAACAATAATACTCACCAACTTTACTTCATGCCTGCCACGCAAAGATTAAAAAGATGAAATTAATTCCAAAAAGAAGAACAGCCAATAACTAAACTGCATCTTGCTTTGGCAAATTCGTAGGTTCAATAATAGAATTGGCTCCACGGAATCTCATCATCCATACATTATTAATTAGTATATTCATACTATAAGAATAAGATAGAAACGGTAAGAACTCTGATTATTATAGATACTGAAACTCATAGGAAAGAAACGGATTTATGGATGGAATAAAAAAGGCAGTATTTACAGAAAAAAGTATATCATGACTCGATTGACTTGACATCAAAGATAAAACCAATGTTGTTAAAATCGGTTCACTAGGTGAATCGGTTTCTTAAAAAAGTACTTAAGAATCGAATCAGATTGAATCATTTGTAAATATACAGCTTTTTACCGTCCGATGACACATGTTATTCGCTTCAGGCTGGGCCAGAGGCTCGGTTCGGGCAGAGCCAAGGCCAAATATACTGGCCCAGGCCCAGCCCATGGCGGGCTGCCCAGTGCTCACCTCTAGGTTGCACATATGGTGTAATTCTTCTTCTTCTCAAGAGTCCTGTAATATTGGTTCTAGTTGCCGGAATAATAAAATTTCACTCATATACTCTTTCCGTCGATGTAGTCGGTTTGACCAAACTACTTAAATTGGTATCTTTACGTGTTTGATTTCTTTCTTATCTTTCGTTACATTGTGATTTGATTCATCACCCACAATGAAACCAAAAAGAATGATGTTATCATTTTATCATGTGATTTGATTCATCAATTTTGTCAAAAAAAAGTAAAATCATGGTGTCTAAGATAACAATATCATGCAAAATTATTGTATACTAGATTTTTGGGGTTTTTGAGAGAGAGAGAGAGAGAGAGAGAGAGAGAGAGAGAGAGAGCATATTATGATTACATACCCATCTGTTTCGTTCTTGAGATCATAACCCAAAATATCGCCTGCATTTCTCAATGCATCCCTCCATTCCATTACCGTTCGATCATCCAGGTGCCGTTGGTGATACCTAAATGGAGCTTCAAATGGTCCCGTTTGATGACGAACATCATATGGATTAATGTCAAAGAAAACGGGTATAATCAACCTCCCACACTTTACCATCTCGGTGATCTCGAAAAGACACCATTTAGAGTTGGCATAGCCCTTTGAAAAGATGGGCATAAAGATCTCTGACTCTTGGATGATGGTAAAGAGCTCAATAATTCTCGCGCCTTTCTCGAGATCTTCACTATCGATAAAAGCAGAAATGCCACAGTCCTTTAATGCTTTGTAGAGATGGCCAGTGAAGCCCTTGCGCGTGTCTTCTCCTCTGAAACTCAAAAACACATCATATTTAAATTTTTTAGTTACTACTACTTCTGCATCTTCCGTCTCCTGTGTTGGAGCAGACTGCAAGTTTCCCATCTCCGTTGCAAACTATGTAATTTCAGGTCTCTTTGGTTGAGAGGAATGCGATACCTGTGGACTCTTCCTTCCACTCACCCATCCATTCAGTGTCAAGAAATCCTTGGTTTGGGCCGAAGACTGCACCAGATATGTTGCTTAGAATGCAGAAAGAGCACAAAATATAAAAAGGTCAAAAGAGATAGCAGATCCAGTCATTGGCCAAATACCTTGCAAAGGTACTCAGCACAATGACTGGATGGATGCATGGCATCACTAGAACTTACCAAAGCTCAATTATTTTGCAGCACCACATATTAGATCCAAGCAATTGGCATGTGAGCCATTGAACCAGTTGGCATTATATAAAAACTCAATATTTAAGTTAGCAAACAAATTTGAAAAGCTATAAGAAAAAACAAAAACTAATTGAGTTCATGTTATATCAGGAATACAATTCCCTGAAATTAAATGGTTTGATCTCTAATTAACGATATACATCATGGCAAGAATAGAGGGTGGCATTCAAGGGTCTTTGTCCACATTTTCATTTTAAAAACACAAAACAGAGAATTTGTATGCATTTCCAAGTTGAATTGCATTGAACAAGAATGCGCGCACGCACACACACACACACACATATACAAATTAGCCATATAAAACACATCACTTGTTACCTCTTGTAAATGAATCTGGGATGTGGTATATCTCTCAAATATGGCAGTTTTCATTTTTTTTTTGGACAAAAAGTAGGTTTTTCTATGCTTTATAGCTGGAAACTTACTTCAAACAACATAAGCTGCAATTGGGTTGTTTGCGGAAGACAAGGCCCCAGGTTTGATAGTTTTTATGGTCATTATCTGCATAGCATTTTGGGTTATATGCAAAGATGACCCATGTCTTGTTATTTAAAGAATTCCTTGAGATTGTGGTTCTTATAATAAAAGGATATCACATCAATCGAAGTTGCTAATGAAACAACTATTTAGCCAAGTATCATTGTTGAGTGCTAACCTCTAATTGAAGGCAAAGGGCAGGTCCTTTGATTCAATTTGACTATGATTTAGCCTGGGTTAATAATGGATAATGGTAAGTGTAGGTGTTTCTCAGTTTTAAAGCACCTGAGGTGCATATTAAGAAGCAGTCAGTTGGAGAGAGAGAGAGAGAGAGAGAGAGAGAGAGAGAGAGAGAGAGAGGGGTGGGGTTGGAGGGACTTTGGAGTTTGGACAGGTATTTGAGAAAGGGCGAGTGGGTTGTACAGGTAACTAAGGGTGTGAACGGGTCGGGGTTTGGTTCAAACCCATGTGGAACCAGACGGGGACCTGATTTGAGATGCTGGTACTGGGTTCGGATCTAGGTCTAATCGGATCCACCATAAGAAAAATCATACCCAGATCCTATAAGGATCACATGAACCAGACCCATACCACACCGGGTAAAATAATATCTTTTATCTTTTTTACATTAATTTTTTTTGGATCTTAGTTGGAACTCTGATCGGGCCTGGGTCTGCACCTTCTTATTTATCACACTGTGTAGGGTTTGGTACGGGCCCATTGTATGAACACGTATTGTGTAAACAACATTTTTAAGATACATTCTCACCCGGTAGATTTTCACATAAGTCAAATGCACAACCTAAAAGTAAACATGAGAAAGTTAATGCACGAGAATGTGAATCACATAAATCACTTTCTCAGGGACAAAACTTTCACAGCTGCAGTTACATATCACTTGAGATTCTTAGAAAAAAGAGGAAGTGGGAAAATTTGAAATAAAGTTTCCTAAACTATAAGGTAATATATCTTTTTTCTATGGTAATTCATATACATAAATAGTGGAACTATACCAAATAGAATCATCACTTTAACCAATCACCAAGTCATCCAATGCCAACTTTGCCAGGCAAGGAATTTTGGCACCGGTTGGAGTTGCAATGAGATAGTGACCTAAGAATCATTTTTTTCTTAATAGGGTGCCAAAAGTTTGGAACATATTCTTCAACCTCCTTTCGTGGGTAGAATCGTCACTTTAACCAATCACCAAGTCATCCAATGCCAACTTTGCCAAGCAAGGAATTTTGGCACCGGTTCGAGTTGCAATGAGATAGTGACCTAAGAATCATTTTTTTCTTAATAGGGTGCCAAAAGTTCGGAACATATTCTTCAACCTCCTTTCATGGGATAGTCAGTTCATACCCTTTATAGGTGTATTTTCTTTGGGAACTGATACTTGGGATGGAAGCTAATGCATATGTTAAGAACATGGTCGAACTGCCATAAGTGGTGAATGTTTGAAAAATGGTAACTGGGATGAGAGTTTATGCATTTAGGAGAGGAAGTGAGACCATCTCCCCCCATTATATTTGCACTAAGGACTGGATTTTTCTATGGCCAAAGATGTTTTCTCAAGAGCGAGATTTGTGACTATGATTTGAATCACTTGGATGAGCTAAACTGAAATTTATGAAATGACATTCAGTTGTACAACCAATAGATTGTTGCATGACTAATAGGGATAACTCATATCTTAGCATCTCTTTCTCTTTCTATTTTTGGGACTTCAATTGTTCAAGTCCGGTTGGTATTAATTTACAGAAGAAAAGCATACAGAGTTCACACAGAAAATATGGCTATTTTTTTTTAATAAATTTAAATTTTTTGATAAAGTTCATCATTCATAACATACGAAAATAATAATTACATGAATATTTAATGACAAAAAATAAAACTAACAAGTACTCTGCTACAAAGTCGAAGTAACTGATCACATTCTGACTGTACTAGTGTGCCTAAAACCTACAGTTATAATTATACAAGGGTTGAGTCTATCACTCATTAAATAATATTTATAAGTAATAAATGATTTTAACTTATAACTGTAGTGGGCTCTAAAGCCCTAATCTGTGTTTAGTTTTCGATACACCACATAAGGTTTGTATATTTCAAATTCCTCATTTATTTTTACTACAAAAAAAATGCTAATTAGAGCAAAAAATTTGTGACAGATTTTTTCTGCAGCAAATTTGCGATGGATTAGCGAGAGAAAACTATCTATCGCTAAAATGCAAAATATTTGCAAAATTAGCAACAAAAAAAATTTCATCGTGAATCCGTCGCTAATTAGCGACGAAATCGCGATGGAAAAATTATGTCTCAAACTCCGTCGCAACTGAGCGAGGGATTCACGACAGATTTTTTTTTGTCGCAACTTAGTGACAGATTCAAGACGGAATTTTTTTGTCGCTAAGTTCGTCGTTATTTTTTGATAAAAACGACCCAACTAGGGCACAAAATTCTCCCTCCCTCTCTCTTTGTCTCTCTGCAATCGGCTTCCCAATTGCCAATGTGATACTTCCTCCCCTACCCATTCACAGTCGGTCGGAGCCGTGATGCCTCGCCGTAACCACCATCGACTCGCAGGTGGTTGTCGCCCTCACCGAGCACTTATGCACCGCCAAAACATCCAACGCCCGCCAGCTCTCCGCCGTCCTTCTCTATAAGAAGATCACTGGCCACTAGGCCAAGCTCTCCCCACAGCTCAGGGACTCCGTCAAGTCCGCCCTGATCGCCAGCATCACCACCGAGCATAGGTCCTCCCCTCCTCTTTCTCCTACCAGCCCCAATTTGCTTTTTTTTTTCTTTCTTCTTCTTTACCTTTTTCCCTATTGTTTCCGCCAAGACAATGCCCTAGAGTGGACTCGATTTGAGCTCACCAGTGCCGACGGTGGCAACGGATTTTGTGGTGGCATTGTTTATATTAAGGTGAGGGTTCTTTCAGTTTCAGATTCGTTTGATGTTGTTGTTTTCATGGTTTTGTCTTTGGTTTCTTTTAATTGGGGTTGGATTCGTTGTTTTCCTGTATTGATTCTATAACTTTAAGTGATCATTCAAAAAATGCAACCATTCTGTTCGGTCTTTCTCAGTATCGTCAGCAGCATCGAGTGCAAACTATTTTAAAGAGGATCCGCTTTCACATGAATGCTCAATTGGCTCTTGCGTGAGTCACTACTTTGTGATTTCTAAGATTGTTGCTAGAAGTTAAGGTCTCTAGGGTGCATTGAGCTATGTACTTTTTATAGGAAGATATGCTTGCTTGATCTCATGGGATGATTCTTAACATGTTCATGTACATCTTACCATTTGGTGTTCTTGATTGGTCAAAGACACAAGCCTTTTTTTTATGTTTGTTTTTTTCGGATCTTTCTTGTTGCATGATCATTTCAAGTCCTCCATGATGTTTCTGTTTTCAACATTAGGGTGCTTCATCATTCCTCTCCTTTGTTGGGGCAACCATTTTACATTTGTTTGGCGTCCATGCTTATCTGTCAAACTTTTAATGCTGGTAGATTAAGTTGAAAGTTTGGATTGCATACAGGGAGCATCTTAACTCATTGCAAAAACTTATAAGATGGCCAGAATTGAAATACAGAAACATCCCATGGGCGTTGCATAATCCTGTATGCCATTTGGAAAGTTGGCCACCTATAGGAGCCATTATTGATCAGGTTTCTTCTATTTCTGCTGATGGTCAAGTTGATGCTTCAAAACACTTGGATCTTGGTGTAGATGCAGGCCCAGAACTTCTAAAGGATGAAGTTGAGAATGCTAGGGAAGATGGGGAGCTTCCATCTATTACACAGTCTTCAACTGTTTCGGATGATAACAAGCCTCCACCCTCTAAGAGTTCTAATGATGATCATTCTAGGAACCTGAGCTTAATCTCGAAAAGCATTACCCCAAACAGAACTGCAAATGCTCATTTGTGGCTGAATGTGAGAAGAGGTGACTTCGTAGTACTAATGAAACGACAGAACTTTATCTGGAGGTATGTGCATATTAAAATGTACAAGATGGATTTTATTTGAATTTTGATAAATTGACACTATGATTTGGTAGATATAAGTTATAAAAGATAATTTACATGGTATTTTTTCTAAAATGCTCTTTTTCTGTGAGATTTTCTAGAGGTTTGTAAGAAAAAACATGGCTTGCCAATATATTGCCAAGGCTGATAGTGGTGAGTATGTTGTAGAGCACTCTCATGGTTAGGTTCTTATGAGGGGTATCTAAAGCTCCAATTGAAAGTGATTGGTATCTATGCATTTGTAAGCCACATCATATTCTTACCTAGTTACATTAAGGAAGGTTAACATGCCAATTGATGATTTGGAAGATTTTCCTGCAATAAGTAGTTGGAAAGAGATCACTTACATGAACAAGCCAGTTGAAATCCAAAAGTATGAAAGTATGCTTGGAAATATTTTCTTTTCTTTTTAATTTTCTTGTGATATGATCATGTGTTACCTATCTTGTAGAGAGGTTTATATTGGTATTAATTTGATGTATGTGTTACCTGTCTTGTAGAGAGGTTTTGTTTCTCTCTCTCTCTTTTCTTTCATTGTTGATTTTTCAAGTGTTATGAAAGATATCATTTGCCAAGCTCTTAATAAATATATTGTATACAATGACGAACCATCTTTACTAATTTTGATATCTATGAACCTTGTCTACATTTGATTACCCATTTTATTGCATTTTCTCTTTTAATGTTGTAGCTTGGATCTCTTCTCATATTTGAGATAAATAGAGGTCTCATACTTGTTGCAACTTAGGATGCGAGCTGAGCTGAAATTCCTCATAAGGACCCACTTATTTTAACATAGGTCCAACTGATGAGTTGTGGAGCCTGATTTAGAGTTTTTGCTCTTGCAGTAAGGGGAGTCTGGGGGCTCCACCCAGCGCGGGTCCCCCGAAAGAAAATTTTTTTTTGGGCTTATGTTTGAGACCCGGTGTCTTATGAATCAGACCTAGTTTTTTATAAGCTGCTTAGTTAAAACTGCGTAAAAAAAACTCTAATTTTTGGTCAAATGAGGACTTTGACCTTCATTTGACTAAAAAATTCAAGGCGTGTACGCCTCGACTTGAGGCATGCGCCTCAAGGCGTATAAGGCGCACGCCTTGGCTCTTTTTTTTTTATTTTTTTTTTATAAATTTGGTGATGGATTAGCGATGAATAATATCTGTCGCTAATATTCAGTGATGAATTTTCGATGTTTTGCGACAGATTATATTCCGTTGCGAATGTCGTCGCTATTGTAACAACAGAATATAATCCGTTGCAAAACTAAATCTGTGCTTATTTAGCGACGGATTAGCGACGAACATTATCTGTCGCTAATTAGTGATGAATTGGCGACAGATAAATTCTGTCGCAATTTAGCGACCAGGATTATGCGACGAACGCTTTCCGTCACTAATCCATCGCTAAACATGTTAGTGACAGATGTTGCGACGGATAGTGTCTGTCGCTAATACGTATTTTTCTTGTAGTGCTCTCTCAATCTAACACTCACTCATAACAGACTATAATACTAGGTCAGCTATATCGGTCATAATTGCTTATATGTATAGCAACCCATGTAGAACACCTCAATTCTACATTGTAGATCAACCATACACTCTCAATGATGCCCAAATCACCAGGTACTACAATTAAACAACAAGAGAAACCCATTGTTAGCTAGCTGGAAGGTCAGACTCAAACTTGATATGGTTCATGCTATGTCCTAACCACAAAGACTTTCAACCATCCATGGTTGTTTAAAGTTTGAGATACTGTGTGAATATAAAACCTTACGTTATATCTTAAGTTCATTACCTTGAACCTTATTCTCAAGATCATGTTTCACTCATCCTCCCATTAGTGTCATTGTAAAATAATCATGACGGATCTCATTCTCAATCCCAAAATGATATTAGGATTCATACTTTGTATCACACTAAGCATGCAACGAGATAGAGTCTCTACGTCATTAAATCGTCGGCAGCCCACTCACCATAGTAGATGCACTCTAGCCGTGAACCAGGTAGCCCTTTCTACATGTCTTTACTTTTGGGATTTAAGAGGTTAAATATATTAATCTCAATGTAAATTTAAATGATAAGACCAAATTCAAGAAACTTAAGGCTAATCACAATCTTATTACAATGCATGTTATTCGAAGATTATAACATAGATATGTTACCATAAAACAATCTCTTTCAAATATATATGACATATCACGACTGACGTATGCATATAGTCATCTCATTGCAATTAACTCATGCATAGCCATTATATGCAAATCATGTTCACACTTAAGAGCTACATCTTTAAACATTCTAATATACAATCAACAATAATAACATGCAATGCAATATAATTTATTCACATCTAAGATTACTTATAATATCCCTTACCTCGAATACTAATGTTATACTCTGGTCACAATCGAGTCTTAAGTGACTCTAACAATATAATCTAATCATCATATAAGCATGTTCATATTAATACACCTTCTTTATATTTTGACAAATTATCAAAATACCTTTTTGAGTTGACTCAACAGACTTCAATTTTTATGCCAACAAAACTACAAGACAAGAAGATTACCCTCTATGATACGAGTCAAACGCTCTCCACCTCCACTGACCCAACGGTTTTCCCTTTCGTTAAAATTAGGCAAAGAATGAGAAAAGGTTGGAAAGCAAGAAAACCCTAGAAAACTTGGGTTTTCTAAAAATGACAGTTGCATACGACACGGGTGGTGGCGGAGCACCCTTCGTAGCCGATGACGTCGGAGACACAACCGAAGGGGGGTCAATCATGCTTTTCTGCATCTAGAGGAATGTGGTTGGCGAAGATTGCTACCTCCGTACATATTCTCTGTTGCTGGCGACCTAGGCTCTGGTCGCTCCCTCTCTTTCGAATGGTTCTTATCAAGGGAATTTATAACATCGACCTCATTGATTCCTAAAGGGAAAGTGTATTATGTTTTCAGAGGGTCATGATCCTTCGAGCATCTTGATAAGTGAGAACTAATCTTTTGCTAAAAATCGACCCAGATGGTACATGTTTTCAGCTAGTCGATGTCGATTGTCTTGATGAATGAGAAGGTAACACCAATTCCTCTTTTAGGTTTCGATTTCTGTATTTCCTATAAGTTTTTTGGTTGTCTATTCTTTTTGTTGTCAATGAGATGAGATGGATGAAGGAAAGATTATTCTGTTAATTTTATGGGATTTGATCGATGGAATTGTTTACTCTGCAGTTTAGGGAGAGTGTCACAGCATGGGTGTTTGTTCTATATCCTATTGCAGTGGGATATGATGCTCGAGGTTAGCCACCATATGGAGAAATAATATTTGGCCAGCAGACTAGAGACTCAGAGTTTCAAGCAAATTAATGATGATTCTCACGATTAATGAGAATGTAACACCAATACCTTCAGTCTCTAGCGTTTTAATTTTTTGTCTTTTGTTGTCAATGAGATAAGACAAAAGGAAAGGTTAGTTAATGAGATTTGATTATTGGAATTGTTTACTATGATGTTCAGGAAGAACGTTGCTTCACGGGCTCACTTAGAACACAGAAAGGGTGTGTCCTGAGAGTTTTTATAGAGAGGTCTTTTGCAGAAGGAACATGTTTTAATCTGAGACTGTTATCTTGGAAGTTTTAGTTGTTTTTTCCCTGTTTGATTTAAACTGTTTCACAAGTCTTTACAATAGTGGTTTCATAGAAACCGAATTCTTTGAATATTAGTTGGAGAGTTCATATTTAAAAGAGAAAAAACTTTGACAATGTAAGAGGAAAATCTTCATTTCCTTTAGTTTTGTCTAGCCAATGCCTTATTTGTTTGTAGACTACATTTCAGGATTATTGTGTAGGCTTCCTGTTTGGTGAACTGGTCGCATTGTAAATACGTGGTTCAAAACTTAATATTCAGATTACATATGTTTGAGTATCGATAGTAGGAAGATTGCTTGAATAAGTGATTTTCCTTGATGTTTTTTCTCTTTTTTGGATATACCTCTAATCAATAAGAAACTTTAAGCCTATGCTGTGTGAGTGATCAAGATAATTTCTTGATAATATTAAGTAGGGCTGGACTTAGACCCTTATTGAGATAATGATTAAGGGGAGAGTAATATCAAGAACTAAAGCAATTAAAAAAAAATCAAATTTAACTCACTATTGGCCTTGTCATTTATGGATTTTTTCTAGTGTTTTAGCATGTGATCAAGTCTAAAAACATGTTTCACTGATTTGTATTTTTAGAAAAAATAAGTTAAGAAGGATTTGGTTGGCAATTTGGGATGTCCCCTTTGGTCAAATACTTCTAAAACAAAACTAGGGGTTTTCTAGTGTTTTAGCATGTGATCAGGTCTTGCTTTGATCAAGCATTCTTTGAAAACCTGTTTTACTGATTTGTGTTTTTAGAAAAAATAAGTTAAGAAGGATTTGGTTGGCAGAATTTGGGATGTCTCCTTTGGTCAAATACTTCTAAAATATACCGCTTATGCATGAAATTTTAAGGAGATTTAAAACCCTGATATGCTAGATTAAGATTCAATGTGTGAACGATTATGTTGGCATCTGTCTAAATCTCCAATGACAAAGATAGTTGCAGAAAAGATTCAGTCATCAAGAAACTCTTATAGTTGATTGCCATTAACCTAGACAATATTGATCGATGGCAAATAATGTACAAACTGTTTCATGTTAGCTGGTGGGTTTTGGATACAAAACTATGCTGGATCTTTCATCAATAAGGGTAAAATTGACCCATATTTTGAGATGATTGACGATGAATGGAATCAAGGATTTCTCAAGCCATAGATCCCTAACGGTTATATGCTTGAGTTGTTCAGCCTTCTCATAAAACACATGTTTAAGGTCAGGGTAACAAATTCAGTGAGCTAAGCTCCAGCCTATTTTAGTAAACCAAATACTATATATTGTATTTGATTGATAATAAACAGTTAATTTTTTTTTTTAATTTGCTCATGTAAGGAAGAGTATTAAGCATTGCAAAAATGACAAATTGCTTGCTTTTCAGGTAACTGTCTTGTTTACGAGCTTCTTATGTCTATTTATGTTGCTTGTTTGAGCTAGACAGAATGCATCTATAGCTTGTAATTTTTTTTCTTGGGAATGTAAGATGTAGCTTGTCAGAACAGTGCAATCCTGGAGAGCTCATCATTTTGTTGTTTTAACTAAAATGCATTACTTTCAAAAACTGACATCAGAATCTAATTGTTGTCGCTTGCATGGTTATGAATTTTGAATGTATTCAAGTGTATATTTTAGGTTGCTGGATTTTGCATGTGCCGGTAGGTTTTCTGTCCATTTCTACAACTGCTATATTATAGTAAGTATTTGTTTCATCGTTCTGTCCAAAGGCGTATAATGCGTGCCTATAACATAGCAAATGAAAGATATCACTTATAATGTGGGACAACTCCCGTATCTCTTTCTCTCTCACACACATACACACAAGTGCTTGGTAACATAGCAAATGAAAGAACAAGAAGGGACTGTGAATAGTAAAACTGTACGTAGGGCAACTATGATATCATTTAAAACCAGAAATAAGAGGTTAAGATGCAACAAAATGTGGTACCAGGTGCTGTCACACCAGAACTAGGATATTACAAAATATGTCACTAGGTACACAGTACTACAATACATACACATTAAGAAACAAAAGGCAAAAAGTACAGAAAAAAATAAACCCTGTCGGCAAACAAAATGCAAAATCCACCATGCTAACACTGATATGAAGGCTAACTCTTTGGGATATTCATCATATTTGGTGACAGACTTCCTTGCTTGTGCAACCCCATTCTTCCCGAACTCCCCAAGCTGCACCAACCTAACTTCGTGATGTTCTTAGACAGGTTTGAAGCCTCATTGACGAGACAAGGAACATGCCTATTCTAGAAAGTTCAATAGCTTGTATTAGGAAGAAAATAAAGAAAATAGTCAGCCGGCTAAGAATTTAGACATTCTATTCGTTTCTTTCCTTATTTACCGGTCTCTCCTATTGGTTCTTATAAATGCAAGAAAATAAAGAACAAACAAACACCAACTGGACTTATTTTTTATCAAGAAACAATAATTTTTTGCAAAATAAAAACTTTAGAGAAATCACAAAAAATAAGCAACTCTCATGAACAAAAAGAAAAAAAAGAAGATTGCGTTAATACCATTTCTTACAAATGTGATCAAATGTCATACTAAATTTGTATAAAATAACATTAATCCAGAAATATCACCTGCAAGCTATGTCACATGGGTGTGGGTGCGGGTGCGACACGAGTGCGGTGCAATTTCAAAAAATTCAGACACGGGGACTCGGCTATATATATATATATATATATATATATATATATATATATATATATATATATATATATATATATATATATATATATATATATATATATATATATATATATATATATATATATATATATATATATATATATATATATAACAATAAATTAACACATAAAGATTGTAAATTTTAAAGCAAAAATAAAAAAGTAATTCTTAACAACACAAACTTACCTAACCTACGAGCAAAGGGTGAAGGGGGGGGGGGGGGGGGGGGCTGCCAGAAAATAAGAACGAGGCAGGGGCATGAAAGTGTTGTAGGATCGAGGCAACGAGCACTAGAGGGGGGTGAATAGTGCTTTTAAATAACATCGTTGGAATTTTGAAGGATTTTAAAATTCACACAGCAATTACATAAAGAACACAAGATTTTATCCTGGTTCGGTCTTCCTGACCTACATTCAGTCCCCAAGCAAAACCTGCTTGAGATTTTCACTATCAACCTTGTGTAATCACAAGAACATACAGACCAAATCCGGTCTCACTTTCAGTAACAACCCTACTGAAAGCAAACAACTCCTTTAAACCAAGGAATCCTTTTCTTTTACAGAAAAATATAAGTAAGCAAACTTACAATCAACTTACGAGCCTTTCTTATAAATGCAGATGAAATGCAATTGGCTTTTGAGGTTATTGAAATACTCAACTTATGAATGCACTACTCTCAAAAGAATTTGAGTGAAAAAAAACTAGAGTGAAAATATCAAGTGAGTGAGAAAACGAATACTTGAATGAATAGGAGTGAAAAGCAAATAATTTGATCTTTGTAATTCAATATTTTTGAGTGTAGAATTCACTCTTATTTATAGTTGAAAGATTTCATACGTTGAGGGTATAAAAGGGTGTCAAAGCAGTCACTTTTGAGCGGTCAATTCATTTGAAAAGTGAAAAGACACACCTTTTAAAAGTTACAGGAAAATGACTATATTAGTCTACTGGAATAGTAGTTAGTCGACTAAAATCAAATATTAGCAGACTGATAGTTATTGTCAGTCGAACTACTGTTTTTAACAAAACCATTTTAAAATATGGAGTTTTGAAACTTAGTCGACTAAAGAAAAGTTAGTTGACTGATGAAATCATCAATAGACTGAAAAACCTTTCAGTTGACTCCTGCCAAATTTTTCTGAAAATAAACATTATGTCCGGTAGACTAAAAAAACCTTCAGTCGACTCCTGCTAAATTTTCTAGAAATCAAACATTCTGTCTGGTCGACTAAGAGTCGATTAATCAAAAAGTTGACATTTTTTGTTTGAAAAATTGGTGCAAAAAAGTTGGTCGACTGGTGAGTCTGTTGGTCAACTAATAAACATGAAAAATTAAGACTTTTCTAAAATGATTTTCATGAAAGGTTCTTTTAGAAAAGTTTTTCTAAAGACTTTTTAGATGAAATGCAATTGAAATATGCACTCTAAGTAAGGCTCTTACAAGAATCTAAGACATTTAATGAAATTTATATTTGCACATTTGTCTTCAAAGATTCTTCATTGAATTCTTCAATTATTGTCATCTTTCTTCATTGCCTTAGCTGAAATGCAATTGATTCACTTGTTCATCATCAAAACCTTGTACTTGAAGTGTCGTGTGCAACTTCATTATCGTAATAATCTTCTCCTTTTTGATGATGACAAACTAGTCAAAGATGGAACATTTAGATGCATAGATGAAGATTTTACTCTCCCTATCAATATGTTGCAAAACATAAGAAGTTAGCACAATCAAAGCATATATATTGTTAAGGGTCTCGTGGTGTTGCTCAAGCGTATTGCGGAGAAGTGCCTGATAGATCCTTTAGATGCTTCAGATTTCTTGGACCACATTCTTATTTATGCTGATGGTATGATTATTTTTGGGCAAGCAAACGTGCAGTAGATGCTTAGATTCAAACTTATTCTCTAGTTCTTTCTCTCTCTTTTTGGGCTTTCCCTAAATGATAGCAAATGCTCTCTTACTATGTTCAATGTTGAGTCTTCTATGCTTGCAGCGGGTCAACGGATTTTTAATTGTGCAATCTCTGAGTTGCCGATGACGTATTTGGGCATGTTGTTACAAGTGAAGCACTTCTCTTCCGTTGCTTGGGCTCCAACTATTCAAAAAGTAAAAAATAAGCTTTTTTCATGGCAGATGCCTTATCTCTCTATCGCTGGCCATCTGACTTTAATCAGACATGTTCTTTCTTCTATTTTTGAACTCTTCATGTCGATGTTCGTGATGCATGTGGGTGTGGAGAAGCAGATTTGTCGTTTAATGGCGGATTTTCTTTGGTCTAGGTGTCAACTCTAGAGTAAGCGCCATTTGGTTGGTCGGCGAATGGTGGTGTTACCTAGGCGTATGGCTGACTTAGGTGTTTTTGCTCCAAGACAAAAGAGTATTTCTCTTGTGGCTAAACAATGTTGGATGGACCATCAACCAAGTTCTCCATGCGCTCGTTTGCTTCATGCTAAATATGGTGCTCCTGATTTATCACTTTTTTGTCATGGAACCCAGGGGTTGGCGATCTTGCACTTGCGAAGCATGTGGCTGAGAGCCTTATCGTTCTTCCGAGATCAAATTGAAGATGCGAAAAATTATGATCAGTGGTTGCAATGGGCGATTGCGCCAAATGGTGCATTCCTCAGCCACAAAGTGTATAAATCATTGCTCCTCCCGAGGGCAGATTGGTTCCCTGAGTGTGTGTTATGGGCTAAGGACCCTTTCCCAATATCTCGGGTCTTGGCTTGGTTAATTTTGCATGATAGGATTCAGACTCACAGTTATTTAAAGAAGTTGGGCTTTCAGTTTCCTAGTTGGTGTGTGCTTTGTCAAGCTGCTGAAGAAACTACTTCTCATTTATTCTGGTCCTGCCCAATCTTTGTGGCCCTATTTAATAGGACGTAGAGATTTTCGAACGTAATTGTCAAAGAGGAGACTTTTGCGCTCGATCTGCTCCTAGGCCCTATTGGAATTAAACGATGCAAGCGGTGGAGACTGATTTGAAAGACATGGTTGCTTACTACTTGGTGGTTTACTTGGATGGCACGAAATGATGCTACTTTTCATCAAATTTTGGTCATCCTTAATAATCTTGTCCATAAAATCTTGGTTGATGTTTATGCAATTCTACGTATGCATCTTAGAGACCTCTCATTCCCTCTGAACAACGTTCACTCATCGGTGGTTTCTTCTAATCCAGCGGATCTCGGTTGAGCTTGGCTTTGTTGTCTGTTGTTATCTGTCTGTAGTTCCTTTTTCTTTAGCTTTTTATTTTTCTATGTTTTTGTTTTGTTTTCTATATTGTTTGGTTCATGGGTTCAACATTTTGTTGATCTTCATGAGTGGTAATGTTTATCTTCATTCAGCTCTTTCTCTCTCCCTTCATTTTTCATTCTTCTTCTTTTTCGTTATTAATCTTTTGTTCTTCTTAGGGCATTTTTAAGTACTTTTTTCATTAATAAGGCTTTTCTTTGATTTTTGTTGATTAGATGTTTTTTCTTTGATTTTCATTGATTTGGGTTTTTTATTTTGATTTTCATTGATAATGGATTTGAATCAAATTTTTTATTGATTAAGGTTTTTTTATTTGATTGCTTTGATTAAGGCTTTAAATTAAAATTTTAAAATTAGGACTTTTTATGGTTAATTTGGTTAAGGTTTTATTTGATTTAATTAAAGTTTTTTTCTATGATTAGGACTTTGAATCAAATTTTTTTAATTAAGGCCTTTTATAATTAATTTGATCAGTATCTTTCTTGTATTTGATTAGAGTTGCTTTTTTTATTAGTGTTTGAATTAGGTTTTTTTAAAATTTTATGGTTTATTTTTCTTATAGTTTGGGTTTTTTTTGGTTTATTTATGATTTATTTTCTTGTATTTAAAGGTTTTATGATTTAATAGGGTTTGATAATTTGATTGTTATAGTTAATTTGATTTTATGATTGGATATTTTTATGATAAACTTTTCATAATTAGATGTAATATGACATTGATTAAATCATTGTATATCAAACACTATCGATTCTTATTTTTTTCAAATTACTCAAATTTTAAATATTTTTTTTAAATTTTTATCCAATTCAATATTCATATCCTGAGCTAAAATCCATAACAAGCATTTTAAAATACTCATATGCTTGGGCGGATCGAATCGTACAATCCAAAATAAAGTTATCTCACTCATTATCCGTGTGTGTTCATGTTGTCCACACACAATGTACAAGGAGCACAACTTGTTATAGAGTCAAAACAAACTTTGACCTTATTACAATTGTTACAGTATAGACAAAACATGAGTTCTGTTGGTTATGTTTTTTTGTTCTGTCCAATCTTGAACCAGACATCAAACAAAACCCTTACCGACCTCACCCTTTAAAGGCACCCCTTAACTGCTGTTATGTTAATATCGAATAAAGAATTCTTTTAATAATAATTAACATCGATGGTCACAAGTCATTCATAGTTTCTTTGTTGTGGTAAATAATACCAAATGTTTGGACAAGGATCTATAGCCTCACTTTTTAGTAAAAAGTCACAATTCATAAAGTTGACGGATGTTCCGACCAATTTTTTTATTGTTGAAGTGAAAATAATAGCATATGTACAAAACATTTTTATGTATGCAAGGCATGAGGTGACACTATGGAGGAAAGAATCAGCCTTAGATCAAGGGGAAGGTGCCAGGTGAAGAAAGGGCATCTCTCTCTCTTTCTGGGTTAGCTTGGCCACACTCAACAAGAACCTAATATCTTGGCCAAAATTCCAATGCAGCACATTAGGATGGCCAGACAAAAGGATCTCATGGTCATGACTTGGGCAAGATCCAAATGCATTAGGTTTGATAGTAAGAGACAAAGTTCAATGGGAAAAGCCTATGCAGGGTTGCTCGGTTGGTTAGGGTGAGTGTCAATGTGTTCATAAGTCTCCAAGGTCACAAGTTTGAATCTACCTGGGATCAAACCCGTGACAGGTATGGAGCAGCAGCACCAAGGAGCCAGCCTTCTTTCTCAGGGTTTACCACTATACAGTAGGGCTAATTAGGGCTCGATCTTGTGAGTTTCTTAGCATTAAGAAAAAAAGTTTAATCCCCACTTTAACACTCATCTTACCAACTAAACCAGTACACTGCATTTCTCTCTCTCTCTCTCTCTCTCTCTCTCTCTCTCTCTCTCTCTCTCTCTCTCTCTCTCTCAGAGACACATTTTTCATCTTTTTGGGTTGTGGACAGAATAGCCATGACCCTTTCCCCTCCTTGTGGGTCCCACCTTCTTCATCAGAATGCGTGCAGTCCATGCTGAAGCGTGTTACATAAACCAGGCCGTTGTTTGTCCTGACCTTGTAAAGCCTCCTGGCTTTTACTTGGAAAGGCAGATGCTCCCCTTGCGCATGAAAATTTCCTTGTCCTCCTTTTGTCTTGTCCTGCTTTTCTTTTTATCTTTTCTATCCTCCCTGAACTTTTTGACCCCAAGGAGCTACTCGGTTTTAAAACTTTGAGGAGCCCAACATGTTCCTTGGATCTCACTGTGTAGGAAAAGCGGTGTGCTAGGGGACAAAAGGTGGTACTGCAGTCCACTTTCTCATTCAACACAAACACAATTTTTGTTACCATTTTGATGACATGAAGGAACACCCTTGGGTCATGTTGTTTTCCTCTCGTATGATATAAAAAACATGTATGGAAAATTAGTGCAATTTTATCACACAAACTAGTAAAGAACATAGATTACGTGACGAACAGATCTTGTGATGCACTTATATGTATGCTTCTCCTTCATGGAAGAAAAAAAAAAGAGAGAAAAAAGGATGATGAAAAGGTGGTTCCTTGTGAAGTTGGAATCGCTTGGTAAAGAAAAAAATAGTTGTAATGACAAAAAAGGAATCCATCCTATGGTTTGATCTTTTGAGAGAATGAACTTAATGAAGCTTTGAACTCATAGCTATTTAAGGTTAACTTTTTGTCAAACCATCTCTAACCAGTCTATTACTGTGGGTTTCCTCCATTTTTTTTCCCTCCTTTGATAGGCAAGAGGGGTGATAAACCCCGTGGCATTTGAGCCGAGTCCTCTTGGTTATGATAGTGTGATCCAACCATCAACTATCTTATTGGACCCTGTAAAGTGAACAGTGTCCAACCGGGAGGGCAAAATGGATCCTTAACTTTTGGATTTCTCCAAAATTATTCTAAAACTTCTTTTCGTCATTTAGAAGGCAAAGTTATGCTAGAGAATGACCTGGGACAAATTTAGTTTGGGACAGTGGACAACATCATGATCTGCTGATAACCCACATAATGAACTACCTGATTGAGCCATATTTTATTCTCAAATTGTACTGCTGTGTACAACACTCCCATGGATAAAATCGGATTCAATGGTGAATCTTATCATTGGGATCTAGATTTTCATCCCAGTTTTTTTTTATAACCCGAAGAAACCGCACCCCGCATGAAGACTTGATCGTCTTGCTTTAGCCTGTCATATCTACGGTCGTCGTGCCAGCATAGTAAAACTTCGAGGTTTGCTTGTGCATAGGGCCTACATTGGGTGTTGGCTTGTGCATAGGGGTGATGCCCATAAAAATTGAACATTCACTACCCGTCTAGCAGCCAAGGCCCCACTTGGGGATGCACGCCGGGTTTGAGCCGAGCTTGGGCTGCTTGGATAGGCTCGATTAGAAAATCTGGCTGTTCAAGATCAGCTTGAGGCGATCTTGAATAACCATTCCTTGGGATCTGCTCGAGCTGAAGACCTTTATTTTAAAAAGGCTTTAAAAGTTTTTGAAATTTATGTCAAAAGCTTTTTAAAAAGAAGATGGTGGGATTTGAACTCAGGCTACTTGCAAGGTAAGACTTCTCTTTATAAACATGTTATGAACAAAATACATACATATATAAAATCTAGTTTTTTTTATATAACTATGTGAGTCAAGCTTAATTCGGCTTATCGAGCTTATCCGAGCTGAATTACCAGTTCAAACTTAAGTCGCTTACCTATACTGAGTTTGAACCCTTGTTCAAGCTCAACTCATTTACTTTTAGAACGAGTTCAAGCCAAGCTTAAACGGGTCTAAATCAAGCTAGCTCGGCTTATTTATTTTTTGAAAGAGTTCGAGCCGCGCTTAAATGGGTTGAGCCTGATCTAGCTCAGCTCATTGTGCATCCCTAGTCCCGCCCCACTATGCCAACCCCCCTTGGGGCTGATTTTCATCCCAGCTTAATTACCAAGAAAACAAGAGAAGGATCCAAAGGGACAAAGGTACTCATATAGTTGAAATGAGGAGGGAACTTTCATGACCATGATATGGCATAAGCATCTATGGGTTAGGCTTAGCTTTGTCAATCTATTACTGACCACTTTAAGTTACATTTTTTTTTTCAAAGAATAGAAACCACTACTTTGATTTGGATGTCCCATTAGTGGCCCAAAGATATGTTGACCATGACCTTGTTTCAGTGTCTGCAGTATAAAACTCTATGAATACTTTCTTTTGTTTTTCCATTGGCTTTGGCCTTGCGCAAAAGATGCACGCTTCAGGTAGTGAACTCTTAATGTCCTTCAACTTGAACGCCTTAAGCGGACCCACCTAACTCTTTATGCATGCTTTACTATATATATATATATATAAATCACTAGAGTATGAGAATTGAAAATATCTAAAAAATACGTGTAATGAGGACTATGTTCATAGTTCATACAAGTGACGTATCTATGGTTGTCTTGTATCGAAACAGGTTATATGTTACCCCCCCCCCCCCCCCGAACAGGGCATCTCATGATCGGAGGTCCCAAAAAGCACCACGTATATAAGCATGTGCGTCTCGTATCCCCATGTTTGTCAGCATTACTTGGTGTTGGAGTTTGATGCAATTGCAAAGACTTAAGTACCCTTTCCTCCACTGGTGCAAAAAAAAATGACGATTCTAGAAAGGAGTGGTTGTAAAGACTTAAGTACCCCGAAGATGGTTATTTAAGATCCAGTCCCTGCACTGCAGGATTATTTCGAGAAAGAAATCCCCCCTGGAGAAGGAACATCAACCCTCTCACTCTCTCTCCCTTCTCTTTCTGCTTCTGTGCACATCCAGCAGACGATCCTACATTGCTCCATCAAACATCGACCGACCTGCACACTGACTGTAGCATCGTTCAACTTGATGAGTTGTGGAGCCTGATTCAGAGTTTTTGCCCTTACAAAAGGGGGGTTTGGGGGCTCCTCCCAGCGTGGGTAGCATAGTTTTTGCCCTTACAGGAGAGGAGTTTGGGGGCTCTTCCTAGCGTGGGTAGCATCATTCAACTTGATTAGTTGTGGAGCCTGATTCAGAGTTTTTGCCCTTACAAAAGGGGGGTTTGGGGGCTCCTCCCAGCGTGGGTAGCATAGTTTTGGCCCTTACAGATGGAGGGTTTGGGGGCTCTTCCCAGCGTGGGTAGCATAGTTTTGACCCTTACAGGAGGGGGGTTTGGGGGCTCCTCCCAGCGTGGGTAGCATCATTCAACTTGATGAGTTGTGGAGCCTAATTCAGAGTTTTTGCCCTTACAGGAGGGGGTTTGGGGGCTCCTCCCAGCGTGGGTAGCATAGTTTTTGCCCTTACAGGAGGGGGGTTTGGGGGATCTTCTCAGCGTGGGTAGCATCATTCAACTTGATGAGTTTTGGAGCCTGATTCAGAGTTTTTGCCCTTGCAGGAGAGGGGTTTGGGGGCTCCTCCCAGCGTGGGTAGCATAGTTTTTGCCCTTACAGGAGTGGGGTTTGGGGGCTCTTCCCAGCGTGGGTAGCATCATTCAACTTAATGAGTTGTGAAGCGTGATTCAGAGTTTTTGATCTTACAGGAGGGGGTTAGGGGGCTCCTCCCGGCGCGGGTCCCACTGCGCAGTCAGCACGCGGGGGTCCAGGGGGGGGCCGCGCCCCCAGACCAAATTTTTTTGGGCCCTTTATATGATCTCTTTTATAAATCGCTACTCTTTTATCTGATTTTCACTATAAATCGCTACTCTCTAATTTGATTTTTACTATAAATCGCTACTCTCTAATTTGATTTTCACTATAAATCGCTACTCTCTAATTTGATTTTCATTGTAAATCGCTACTCTATGGTCTGATTTCTACTGTAAATCGCTACTCTCTGATCGGATTTACAGTAGAAATCAGATCAGAGAGTAGCGATTTACAGTGAAAATTAGGTCAGAGAGTAGCGATTTACAGTAGAAATCAGATCAAAGAGTAGCGATTTACAGTAGAAATCAGACCAGAGAGTAGCGATTTACAGTAGAAATAGAGAGTAGCGATTTACAGTAGAAATAGAGAGTAGCGATTTACAGTAAAAATCAGATAAGAGAATAATGATTTACAGTAAAAATCAGACCAGAGAGTAGCGATTTACAATAGAAATCAGATCAGAGAGTAGCGATTTACAGTAGAAATCAGATCAGGGAGCAATGATTTACAATAGAAATCAGACCAGAGAGTAGCGATTTATAGTAAAAATCAGATAAGAGAGTAGCGATTTACAGTAAAAATCAGACCAGAGAGTAGCGATTTACAGTAGAAATCAGATCAGAGATTAGCGATTTACAGTAGAAATCAGATCAGAGAGTAGAGATTTACAGTCGAAATCAGATCAGAGAGTAGCGATTTACAATAAAAATCAGATAAGAGAGTAACGATTTATAGTAAAAATCAGACCAGATAATAGCGATTTATAGTAGAAATTAGATCAGAGAGTAGCGATTTACAGTAAAAATCAGACCAGAAAGTAGCGATTTACAATAGAAATCAGATAAGAGAGTAGCGATTTACAGTAAAATTCAGAGCAGAGAGTAGCGATTTACAGTAAAAATCAGACCAGAGAGTAGTGATTTACAGTAAAAATCAGACCAGAGAATAACGATTTACAGTAAAAATCAGATCAGAGAGTAACGATTTACAGTAAAAATCAGATCAGAGAGTAGCGATTTGCAGTAAAAATCAGACCAGAGAGTAGCGATTTACAATGAAAATCAAATCAGAGAGTAGCGATTTACAGTGAAAATCAAAATAGAGAGTAACGATTTATAGTGAAAATCAGATATGAGAGTAGCGATTTATAAAAGAGATCATATAAAGGGCCCAAAAAAATTTGGTCTGAGGGGCGCTGCTTCCCGAGCCCCCGTCAGGGGTGCCCCCCCTGAACCCCTGCCCGCTGACCGCGCAGCGGGGCCGGGGGGACCCCTCGGACCCCCCTCCTGTAAGGGCAAAAACTCTGAATCAGGCTCCACAACTCATCAAGTTGAATGATGCTACCCACGCTGGGAGGAGCCCCCAAACCCCCCTCCTGTAAGATCAAAAACTATGCTACCCACGTTGGGAGGAGCCCCCAAACCCTCCTCCTGTAAGGGCAAAAACTCTGAATCAGGCTCCACAACTCATCAAGTTGAATGATGCTACCCACACTGGGAGGAGCCCCCAAACCCCCCTCCTGTAAGAGCAAAAACTTTGAATCAGGCTCCACAACTCATCAAGTTGAACGATGCTACAGTTAGTGTGCAGGTTAGTCAGTGTTTGATGGAGCAATGTAGGATCGTCTGCTGGATGTGTACAGAAGCAGAAAGAGAAGGGAGAGTGAGTGAGAGGGTTTTACAGTGTTTTATGGAGAAGGAAGAAGAAGAAGATGACGATGAAAAATTCAAACAGACATTTTTGATAGCTCAGGTTCGTTTTGCCGGATCACCGGCTCACCATCAGATCGTCAACTCACCATCGTTTCGCCGGATCACCATCGGATCATCAGCTAAGGTTCGTTTCGCTGTGTAGACTTTGAAGAGTCAACATCATCCTCGACTTTCTCGATGGAGGACATGTTTGTCCTTTTTTTGAACCGTTTGTTTTTCTTTTTTGAATGAAGGGTATTTTTGTTATTTTCTCAAATCATCGTTTTATGACAAAAATAGCAAAAAAAGTACTTAAGTCTTTGCAACCGCACCCGACTCCAATGCTAAGTGATGTCAACATACACGGGAATACGAGCCTCATATGCTTATATACGTGGTGCTCATTCAGACCCCCTAACACAGACGTGGGATTCAGTGAATCATATGAGGAGAGCATACACCACCCTCCCGTCTTGTATGCATGTACAAGTTCTTGCTCATGTAACATAGGCACTGTACGGTAGATTTTAGGTGGAACCCCAAAATAAGGGAGTTTCAACCAAATCAAAGAGAACCATGCTTCATCAAAGAAATGGACGGGCTGGATCCGGAGGGTTCAGTGGGACCCACTTATAACTTCTAGGTCACCTGACCTAACCGGCTAGGTTCAAGCCCGAAGCCAACACCGAACCAAAGTGGGGAGAGCCTCGTTTTGTCAGGAGCTGGGCAAAGATTTCAGTCAGATGGGCCCCACGTACACACAGAGGAAATAAGAGGGCCCCCACTGCTGGCTGAAGAGGGGACATAATAAGGTGAAAGCGTGGGGTCCACTGTAAATCGGGGGCACCCAATAGTCAGGTTTTTGTCCTTAGCCAAAAAAAAACCCACATAGTCAGTCAGGTTTGCACAAGGTCAGTACCACTCCGGTCCAGTCAAACTTCCGCTCAAGACTGAAGTATGTCCATTAAAGAAAATGACCGCACATAACACAGCAGTTCATTAGACCAAGAAATGGGTAAGAGTTTTGACCCGGATCCACTATCAGATTAGCATTCAAACAGCAGAGAGTATTGAGGAAACTGCAATGCACCTCTGATTGGAAGCTCCTAAAACAGAGCACAAAAACCAACGGGGCTCCGCTTGTCTGGTAGGAACAGCTGGTGCACGTTACCTTGTGTTGGGACGTTGCAGGCTCAAAACCCAATGGTATAGTTGTGTAACTGGTAGTAGGGGTCTGCCTAACCTCTGCTTGCCTTTTAAAAAAAAGAACAGAGCCTAAAACCCAACAGTTTTCACCCATTTTGGGCGGATCCAGTACCACAAAAACTTACGATCTGCCGTGGCATTATAATCCAAGTCAGATGGAGATCCAAAACCAGACTCATTTTGCAAGAGTGGGATGCAGTATTGATTCAAGGATCACTCTCGCCCTAGCTGCATCTTTAGGTGCCGACCACCATCAAATCTTACAAGTGAAGAAGAGGCGATTTGAACCCACGACTTTGCGAAAAAACCTTGTTGGACCCGGCCAGGAGTGGACATTGGACAAGGAACCGAGAGTCAAATGTGCTTGTTGCATTTGAGCTGCTTGTGGAACCAAGACTCAAGAAGGCACAAACTCTTCCCAGACCATAGTCGAATAATTTTTCAAGGGTGATAAGTGATGGGTTGTGGAGCCTGATTCAATGTTTTTTGCCCTTGTAAGAAGGGGGGTCCGGAGGCTGCCCCGGCGCGGGTTCATTTTTTTTTTGAGCTAATGTTTGAGACCCGGTTTCTTATGGATCAGACCCGATTTGTTTTGATTTAGGGTTGTCGCCTTTGCCTTGTATAAATACTTTGTTTTCTTTCTATCTTGTAACAGTTGAAAAAGAGCAATAAAGGTTTTTTCTCTGGACGGCCTTAGTTTTTTACTCTCTCGGATTTGAGGAGAGGTTTTTTCAAGTAAATCATTGTGTCTTTGCTGTGTTTAGATTGACCGTTTTTGTTTATTGTTTCCTTCGATTGTTTCTTGCTTGTGGTTTTCCTAACAATTAGTCTAATCCAAGATGGTTATCTTTTATATCTTGACACAGCCCCAGAGGTCCTACACTTTGCCCCAATAAGACCTGCTCCCAGACCAAACTTGGAAAGGCTCTCAATCGGTTAGATCATAGATGGGCTAGGTATCCTCGGGCCTCAGGCTATAACGAGCACAACCTTAATTGGTGCAATGGTAAGTGTTCAATCAGTCAATGATGGAGATGCATGTAAGTTCGGGTGTTAAGTACGAGATAGCACTGACTGAACCATAACTGCAATTTTCAAAATTGACCCATTAGTGTTGTGCCTTGGGTCAAAAAAGAAGATGAGTTGCTCATGGTTTGGCTCATAAAGAGCTTGTTCGAACTTGTAAATAAGCTCAAGTTGAACACAAACAACAGGCATTTTATTTGGCTTGGCTCATATGGGCTCGTTAAGTCTGGCATGCAAACATTAGGTTTGAAGTTCAAATCCAATTACTTTCAGCACTGAAATAATGTATTCTTCTGTATCCCCCCTCTCTCTGTCTTTTAATTACGAGGAACTCTTGCCAAGAACCGGGTCACTTGATGAGCATGACCCCTTGCGAGGTAAACCCTGGGTGGGTCTACAACAACCCTGCCTTACATGCTCCAACCATGTAAAAGCTGCGGACATGCCTTCAAGCTAGTGGGGTTCGATCCAACATCTTCATCTTAAAGCTCTCATGCAACCCCCACTGACCATGCGGGCAACCCGCACAGTGGTAGAGCTCAAATCCTATTACTTCCAGTTTTGAGATAATGCATCTTTCTGTAAACGAGCCAGCTCGAATTGTCATGAGCTCAATCTCCGCTTGACTCACCAAGAAAACAAGCCAAACTTGAGCACCTCATGTCTGCTGGTTCAGCTCATTTACCAGCCCTACTTGAAACATCCTGATTAAATCTACTGTGGTTGAACTGGTTTCTGTTGCACGGTAGGTGAGTCGGTTTTGTGACCTTATGTGCTAAAGCCTGAACCTATAGAGGTGCAAATGTAGGCAAACACAGACAGCCTTGACTGGTCAAAAGTCGGCAAGGTGCCTGGCTGAGTTTAGATCCATTGGACATTACAATCAGGCCAGCTCACTATAAGCAGGAAGGAGCGGCCTTCACTTGACATAAGTGTCGCCCAACCAAAGCTGTATAAGAGTCTTCAAGTTTGTAACCTGGGGTGATCCAATTGTTTTAGATTGAAATACCAGAGTATGTCTGTATCTTTCGCATTGAAGTTGGTTAGCCAAACGAGACTTTGTGCTTAAATAAACGAAATTCTTATTCTTTTTTTTAAGGAAACAAAATTCTTATTCTTTTTTTAATAAGAATTTTATTTTACTCGGAGATCCAATTGTAAATAAATTTGTAATACAAGGTGGAAAATTGCAATCAACGAAGACATTTTTTTTTTAGTTTTACTCGGAGATACCGAGCCACGCTGCCTCAGTCTGCTGTACTTATGGTCTCTGCAATCAACGAAGACATTTTTTAGTTTGTGTGTGTGACCACTAATAATATAGCAAAAATCATGAAACAGTATATGAGACTATAAAATCTTAGGCAACTGATTTTTTATTTTTTAGTATATAGATAAAAAACAATCCACATCTTTGTGGAAAAAGAGAAAAAGAATCGTTGAAATTGAATTCCCTCCCTTGGGTTTTTCCTACTAGACGTTCTACCATGTCCAGCGAAGTAACTAGACTTAATTCTGCCTTTCCATTACCTTGGTTTTTCAATTTTTCTAGTTTAAGTTATTTATCTTGCACAATCTTTCATCAAGACAGCGGGTTGAAATCTCTTTAATAGCATCATCAAAATGGGAAGGCATTTTACGAAGAACGCACACCAATACACTGCTCAAGATGTTTAGCAGCTCTACAATTGAAAGGGTGGTCTATTTCCAATGTAGAAAATACATATACACATTGATCAATACACCTATCGTATAGAAGATCAGGTTTGCAACATATGCACTTTGAGTTTCTAACTTAAAATCAAACCCCCATGATTCTGAAGGTCAAGGAACCACTTTTGGAATTGATAAACAAGAAAGCTTTTTAACTTTTAAAATGGGCTTGCCCTGGTGATAATCAAATCATATTTGCATGTAAAGTTTGCTCTTACCATATAAATCAATCCAAGCCAAGTAGGTAAATAAAGAAAAATATAAGTACCACAGTAAATATCCACCAAATGGATCTGAATCTACAAATATCAGAAAGATTTCATAGACAGAAAATTATATTGCTTAATCACGTATATTTGCAACATGAAGCAATCTCATCAGGGACAGCCCACGATAATTCACATCCAAACAGGACATTACATTCCACAGAAAGTAATAAAGCCTCACATCTAGATCACAATAATCTCATGACATAAGTGCCCTTACTGTTCAAAACAGAGAACAATCTAATAATCTGTTTGTGACATTAGCATACTTAAAATAAATAAATAAACGTTTTTCCAAAATTAGTGCCATCATTTTCTGCATCATTGATGAAATGCTTTCTTCAAGAATCCTTGAAATGAGTTCCCAATTCCTACTCCAGCTTCTGCCAAATATGCTGCCTGTGACAATCAAGAAATGCACATCAAGTATCCGACTTAACTTTGAAAATTCAACAAGCACAACAGCATGCACAGAGCATTACCTCCTGGACTGACTTCCGTAAATCAAATGCAACTTTGACTCGAGAATCCAAGAACATCCAGGTGTCATGAAAATCTGGTTCAAAGAGATGATTTACATCAAATGCTCTCACAAAGTTATCTCAGTTTACAAAAGTTGGATAGCGGGTAAAGATAACCTGGGGAGTGATCGGTCACCATATAAAGCTCAGATGTTGAGTAGATTCCTCCTAACGCAGCACGTTTGACATACCAGTCAATATCTGAAGCCTCACCACCACCAGAATGCCAAATTTCATCAACTAGCATAGCACGCTGCTTAAAGCTAGTCGGAATATTCATTAGTTGTGCCTAAAAAGATATGCAATGACATGTAACGTAGCATAAATGTGCATCACCGTAAACATGTAAAGACACAAACATGATACCTGGATACTTAGTGCTTGAGGCCATCGAGATATATAAGGTGCCTGCATTTCCAGGCGGATACGGATAAGTTTGGTAATGCGCTCACTAGTTATCAAGTTCGACAATTCCTCATCTGACTGAATTCTTTCAATCAACTTTTGCAGGCATTCATCCATAAAATACTGTGGCAAAGGAGATAACAATAATAATAATGTACAAGCCAACACAATAAATTAAAATAATTGATCCCAGAAGGCTACCAGTAAAAGAGGACATGACGCCAAAAACAGATGAAAAAAAGGAGATATTTCTAATGTATCAATTACTAAACCATGAAAAACCATCACCAACAGATGGTAGAATTGCAACTACTTAGGATACAAGAATTAATTCTATGAAAAGCTTTGTAACATGGGCACCTCTACCAGTTCCCAGCACCTGTGTTGTATTTGCACTAGTACTTGGGTACTTTTCGGTATGGGTCATCAGGGTGTTGTACTTGAATTGACAGTCAATGATAGGGATATAAAGCATCGGCTGTTAACTATATGCCTTTTTTGTTAGCTAGTTACAAAGATTTGACATGTTTTAGACTTAATCTACAATAGACAATCTACAACTTCATATGCAGAGCGCCTTGTAACATGTAATATAGCTGTGTATTTCTCTATGAGTGTTTGCGCCAGTCACCGGAAGATTCTTAGATAGATGGGAAGCCCGCTTCCTGGAAACTCGCTTCGGAAGCGTGATACTCCTCGCTTCCAAAGATGAGAATCTCAATTCTCCCTATAGTTGGCAAACTCATGACTCAGGCTCAGATCCCCCGACCCTTGACTCACAGGTGAGCAGGTCGACTCAGTAACTCGGATGGGTTAGGACCTAATTTTTTTAGTATTTTTTTTAAATATTGAATATAACACTATGTTTTCTACAATGTGAATGCAAATAATCAAACTCCAAGCAGCAAATTCACTGAATCAAAGCATCAAAGAACAAAAACTACAAAATACCTGAATAAAAATAAATAAGCTACCTTTCTAAGTTCTAATAATTTATAACAGCATTATGCATTAAAATTTGAAAATCATAAAATGCAACTAAAATTGCGCATATAATTTGGGAGTATGCAGTATGCACACAAAGACAAACAAAATTGCGCAAGAAACCCCCAACAGTATGCACAAGAAACATCTCAGCAGGAAACCCCCAACAATGTGCAAGAAACCCCCAACAATATGGGCAAGAAACCCCCAACAATATGCACAAGAAACCCCCAACAAAATTGCACAAGAAACCATCAGCAAAAAAAATTGTGCATTGTGCATCGCCTCTCAGTGGCTCGCCTTGCAGAGAGAGAGAGAGAGAGAGCATCAGCTCACCTCTCAGAGGACCAATGGCGAGCCTCTAAGAGACCCGATGCTCGGCATATGTTAGAGGTGAGCCTCTCAGAAGCAGAGAGAGCATAGACAAGCCTCGCCTCACAGAGAGAGAGAGAGAGAGAGAGAGAGAGAGAGAGAGAGAGAGAGAGGATGTGAGGCAGCGTTGGCAATCATCAGTGGTTGCCGGCAGTCGTTGGAGGTCGTCAGTGTTCGGCGACAGAGAAAGGTTCGCCAAAAGATGGACGGGAGGGGAAGAAACTTCTCTGAAAAATAAGGGAGGGGAAGAGTCGGTCGACCCACCTTTTTATATTTTTTTACAGTAAAACTGGTTCGTCTCGGAACAAACTGGTATGGATAATGGTTCGACTTGGAAAATTAGGTTAGAACCGGTTAGCCGTGTATCATTCTTGAATCGTCCGATTCAAGATTGACTCAGCGAGTTGCCGAGTCCATGTTGAATCGAATGATTCCTAGCCAATCCATGCCTGAACCTGGCTAAAACAAGTTTAGGCTGGATGGGTGGCCTTGTTACTGGGCACTCCGATCTGACTCGGATGATACCCAAGTCGGATCGCCGGGTTTGCCAACTATGATTCTCCCACGCTTCTCCTATGCTTTCCACACACTTCATCTATTCTTCTTATATGCTCTTTGGCTTTACTATTCTTGTTTTTTATGTGTTTTCTCTCACACTTCTTACTCATTTTCATATGCTTTGGCAGTCATCACTTTTAGATTAAAATAATACAAAACTTATTGTTTTCTTAGCTTTTTTGTTGTTATTTATATTTTTTCCAATTTTTTAAACTCTTGAGATTTTCTTGAGGTATTCTCGAGATTTATCAACTTTTGAAAATCTGTCCTAGAAATTACCTATAATGATACAGGTGACTATGGTCTGTACACATGGCTGTATCCCCTTAACAACCTTTTAGAAATTCCAGTAACATATACCATACCTGCACCAATACATATGTGACAGGTGGAAAGCAAAACTGAAGTAGTAGTCTTGCAAAAAGTAGATGTATGTAAGGTAACTACAAATGCAAATTTCAACAACCATAAAAATTTCAGTGCTATATACCAATGGGAATGCTTCAGATGAAGAAGCCGATTATCACATATACTCCAACTTATAGAAACAGTGAGCTACAATGTTTTGCATCATGAAGACATTCAACATGCAATTCAAATGTTCAAACCTACTGTAGTAGTGCAACTGCAATCACATTGAATCAACAATTAGAATCCCATCAAAGAGAACTTAACCAACAATTGCATAAATATCTTAAGTATCAAAAAGCAAGCATGATATCATGTCATCAAGATGAAGGGCATTCATCCTTTACAACTTCCTACAAATATAACATAATTGTAAAGAAAGTTATGTCCTATGGACCATTAAGATATCTAGCATGAAAAAATATGCCACGATGGATAACCGGAACTACATAAAGTTGATGCACTGAAAACAACAACAAAAATTACTGGTTTCATACATAACAAGCGGGCTTTTTGCACATGTATACACTGGAGCAAGAGGAGGTGAATGCATTAACTTTTAAATGAATCTGCCTTGGTGGAACCCTGATATTAGCTGATAGCATGATAACTGTTACTAATGCCAAAATTGTGTGAGGCTAAATCAAGAAAAAGCCCATCCATCTAAAAACAGTTGGCTGGAGAAGGGGAGATCTTTTCTGTGCACGTTCTGTAGTGAAATTTTACATGTGCACTATTTGTGAAAGTTGTTATTATCAAAACTAATATCTAACAAGGCATTTTCTCTTGTAGCTTTAACTCATAAAAAGAATTGTATTAATAACAAAAGAAATCAAAGGGGGACAGTATGAGAAGATGCCACCTTGAAGTATATAGTAAAACAATTTCCACCTGATCTTGGCTCAAGTCTTGCTCTTCTGCTGCATGAAGTGATGAACAGGGAGGATATGTCTAGCTTTATCATTAATATCCTCTGCGCCCTTATATTCCAAATCTGCTACCAAGTACTGAAAAGCCATCTCCAAAGAGACAGCCACCTCGTTCCCTCATTTATTGAAATATTCTACCTAAAATGAGCTCCCAAGCAGACTAGCCATGAAGGGAGAACCTCTAACTCTGGCCAGTTCAAATAAAAAAGATTTCTAAAAAAATGGCAGTGTATAAACACATGAAAAGCTGTCTCAGAGTCCCTCAAGCAACAAGCTCATTGATTCAAAAGATTAAAACTTCAGTCTTGAAGGTTATCTGCTCTAAGTGGCTTATGATAAGATGCCAACAACACAAACAACACGGCTTTATGGGATGGTCCTAAGCATCAAATTGGTTTTCAAGAAGGGGAGAGGCTTGTGGCTCAACAAGTTAAAGTTAAGAAGAATTTTCTCAAATTAAGCCATCTCTTGTGCTCATCCAAAGGATGCAATCACCTGTATTGAGAGATAGGGTTTTCCCCAAGGTAAGCGACATACAGCCAGTTTGGCTCCTTTCAAGCTACATTGGGCCATTGACACATGATCCATGAAGAACTCTTACTAGAGAAATATTTCCTCCACTTAGCAATAATATCTTTAACCAGTGTTGTGAAAAGCGTTGAGGCGTAGCGAGGTGCTCCACCAAAAACCGAGGCGAGGCGTAAAGCGTAAGCCTCAAATTTTTTTTTTGAAAACTTTAAAAAAATTATAAAAAAATATCTAAAAATACAAATAAATAAAGAAATGCTTTATTGATGAAATAACAACCAATAAGAAATAGAAAATCTCAAATAAGTACTAAAAAATATGAGATTAACATATAAAAGTAACTAAAAACTTATTATATAACTGGAAAATACATGAGATTAACCAAAAAAAGTTAAAATATACTAAGAAACTGATTACATAACTGAAATAACTGGAAAATACATGAGATTAACCTACAAAAGTTAAAATATATGAGATTATTCTAAAAAATATGAGATTAACATATAAAAGTAACTAAAACAATGATTACATAACTGGAAAATATATGAGATTAACCAACAAAAGATAAAATATACTAAGAAACCGATTACATAACTGAAAAATATATGAGATTAACCAACAAAAGTTAAAATATATGAGATTATTCTAAAAAATATGAGATTAACATATAAAAGTAACTAAAAAACTGATTACATAACTGGAAAATATATGAGATTAACCAAGAAAAGTTAAAACATACTAAGAAACTGATTACATAACTGAAATAACTGGAAAATATATAAGATTAACCTACAAAAGTTAAAATATATGAGATTATTCTAAAAAATGTGAGATTAACATATAAAAGTAATTAAAAACTGATTACATAACTGGAAAATATATGAGATTAACCAACAAAAGTTAAAATATACTAAGAAACTGATTACATAACTGAAATAACTGAAAAATATATGAAATTAACCTACAAAAGTTAAAATATATGAGATTATTCTAAAAAATATGAGATTAACATATAAAATTAACTAAAAAACTGATTACATAACTGAAAAATATATGAGATTAACCAACAAAAGTTAAAATATATTAAGAAACTAATTACATGACTGAAATAACTGAAAAATATATGAGATTAACCAACAAAAGTTAAAATACAGTAATATACTAAGAAACTTATTACATAACTGAAATAACTGGAAAATATATGAGATTAACCTACAAAAACTTTGTTGATTATGTCTCAGAAATCTTGTTGTAAAAAAAAAAAAATGCGCCTTGAGGCACAGAGGGCCGCACCTCAAGGCGAGGCGCACCTTTTGCGCCTCAAGGAGCGTTTTTGATAATAGTGTCTTTAACATTCAATTTAGCCTAGAGAAAAAGGTGTTTGCATTGTGCGTGAGAAATCCAATGGTCTGAGAGTCAGTTCCCATGATCTTGATTCTCTTCAAAAGGGCATCCATATTCACATACCCTCATCTCCACATGGAGTAAAGGTGCAACCTTACCATGTCCTCCACGGCTAGCCATTGCTATTGTATTTTTCCTTTCGGAAAGAAATCCACCAATCACCATTTCCTTGAGCTATACTTATATTTTTTAATGGTAATGGCCTGATTCTCAGTCTCAATGCAACAAATGCCAAAACCTCCTTTAGAAGTTGAGAGGGTGACCAACATACAATTAGCACAATGAATGCCTTGCACTAGATTAAGGCCCTTCAAAACAAATGCCTTCAGTTTCCTCTTGAAAATCTACTTCATGGATTTCAGAATGATGAAGATGAATGTCAAGTAGATGGGTTGTTTTATGGTTGAGTACCACTTGCACAGACCCTCCTTATTCATCTAGGCTCAGCATTGACCATAGTTGAGCAAAAAGCGCCACAAATCATGTTGTTCTTTTTGTTAGGTATAGATATCCAACTAAAAAGCTGACTAAAGCTCAACAACAACGTTGCAAGGAAGCTTCTTCCACCATTAAGACACCAGAGATAATTGCAGAACAATTAGAAGCATTACATAGACAAGAAATATCAGCTAGAAATTATGACATTGAACATTTCCTTGATGAGAGCAAAGAAGAAATAAACAAGTACCTTGAAAAATGAATGGCTTCATGTAGGTGTGTAAGTTCAGACCCATATGAAATCATAACAATAACCTTTAGAGAATAGCATCAGAATCTTCTGATATCAATCAAGCCAACTAATGGTGGAACAGGAAGGCCATATTACATGCTTACCAGACTTCCAACATTCTGGGGGATACAATCATTTGATTATTTGATCAACCCATAGTTTTTTTATAAGGAAATGAACCTATCAAGGAAAATATAGAGCATACAAAAAACCAACCATTCACATCTCTGTCCAAAGTATCAAGTTGTTCATACTTCTCAGGGTTGAGTTATGCCGAAAAATAGGGCAACTACAGGAGACTTATCATTCATACATATCCGTATAGGCTGATAAAAAGTATCTTCATGATAAAAATCACAAACGGTAGAAACTAATATGACGATTCTATATTCCATCAGAGATACACGCACTCACCAATTACGTTTATGACCCTGAACTATGCATTTCCAACTCCAATAAAAGCTACCTAAAGTTGCAATTATAGCCAAAATTCTTTCTGCATAACATTCCAAGTCTGTATGACAAAGGAAAGAATAGTATTCCATTACATATTGAGATAATTTTATAAGATTGCAGCTAAAATTCATCTAGAGGGAGTTTAATTTTTTTGGGACCACTCACATAAGTGGAAGTATTGAAGCAAAACATTGCAGGCCCATGAAACACAAGTTAGCAGCATATTTTCAGACCTTGGTACCTAACCTTTTCCTCCACAACTGTTGTATGTGAGTCGTGGTAACCTGTTTTTTTTTTACTCATAATCGTTTCCTGTGGTTTGACACATTGCCACACCTTATCTTCGTATTGTGATAGTTATTAACATTAACAGAATTATTCTTTGAGGAAAAAGGGAAAAGACATACATCCTATACTTTCTTTTCACCATTTAGGAAAAATCAGAAGATAGTCATAGAATTCAAGGACTTTCATCGACTAAGAATCAAAGAAGCGTGTGACACATCATGGCATCATGGGAACATAAGCGAGCTAGATGGTAAGTAGCATACACCACAATGACAATCAAACGGACAATGCTAGCAAAATTCTAAGATCTTGCACTTCTGACAGATGAACAAAGATGATTTCTCAGATCAATAAAGAGCTATAACAATCTAACGAAAAAACCCAATTGATTATTAATATGAACGAAATGATCGAAAGGGCAATAAATAAAGAAACCACAATCCATACGAACACCTAAAAGTTTCAACAAAAACTAACCAGTAAACATAAGAAAAAGCGAACCCGTTTAAAAGAATAAGAAAAGATACCAAAAAGCATGATAGCCGAGAAACAATTAACAAGACCAGAGTAGAAATCCTACAATGAAACAAATCACGCCACCAAACCATCCTAAACAGAGGAACCCAATTCATATTCTCCCAAAACTTCCCTCCACGAGAGCGGCCTCCCTCCTCGGGAACGATCCGACGATGGAAGGAGAGAAGCCGACGTCTCTCGCACCAGAAATTATCGCCGCTTCGCTCCACCCAAGTTTAACCTTCCAAAACAATCCCAACAAAAAAAGAAAAAGAAGACTCAAAAAACGCATAAAAATCACCATTTTTCTCTACAATTCAATGGGATGATCGGATTTTTGTGGGTACCACGTAAGGGAGGGCAGCCTGAAGAATTCGAGCGTGTTCATCTTTGGGCTCCCCACCTGCTCCTTCGTGGCGCTTCTCCTGCTGATGAGAGGGCGAGTTTTGTTCGGTGGACTGGTGAGCATGGGCGTGGGCGTCTTCAGAGAAATGCTTGAGGAGAAAAAAGGAAGAAGAAGAAGGTGGGAGGTGGCGATGGACACCACTACGCAGAGAGGCTCGCAAAACTCCCAACATGGTAGAGCATCCGCAAGACCCTATCTCTCTCAATCTCATTGTACCCTTCTTTCTACTCTTGGAAGGCTCGCGCTCTCGTGTACGTGTTGCCCGCGCGCGCTCCTTCTGCTTCTATTCCTACTGGGTGGAGAGAGAGAGAGCATTCAGATGAAAAAATAAGCGTCCACATTGAATGTCAACTATCAATAGGCCCCAACCTGTTCTTTGCATTTTCCGGACTCCACGGGGCCCCTTCTCCAAGACTCCAACCCAGGGATCTATGTGACAAATATCAGGGATATTTTGAAGTTATTATTTGGTCACCATTTTAATAGCAAAATTATCATAATATTTTCATTAAAATATAATATTCATGATTTTATTACGATATCATAATATTTTTATTAAAATATAATATTCATGATTTTATTATGATATTTGTATTTTTATTAATTGTTTTCATGAAAAATGGGTTTTTATTTTTTTGCAATTTATTTATTTGTTTTTGCTCATATTTTACCAACAAATGTGCAAGAAATATAAAAAAAAAAAAATCTCAATTTCTCACATGAATATAACGGCTGTTATTTTGTGGTTTTAAATTTTGTCGCTATGTGAAGGATATGCAAATGGGTCAAAGATCTGACATAGGTCAAAACCAAAATGATCACCTCAAATGATGGGGTTTCGATATTTCATTCTCTAAGCTAGGCTTGTTCTCTTCAATTTTCTATGGTTGCATGCTCTGCTTCTTATCCTCTTCATATTGGGCAAGAATACATCATAAATTGTAATTAAAACATCCTTTTGTGTTGAATGAAAGACCAAAAATTAGAACAAAATTTTTTGCAATGAAAAATATTTTTTAATAAATATGTTTTCACATAAAAAATATGTTTATGCAGATTTTTTAATACTTGAAATTTTTTTGAAGTAAGCTTGAACCCCGTCAAATTTGAGTCAAATCTAAATGAGATTCGAGATCAAGAAGCTCGATCAAAGTGAGATACAGATTTGAATCCTTTGTTTATTCTGGATACTAATTCAAATCCATAGTAACTGAATCCTTCAAATAGATATGGCTAATATCCAAATAGATATTTTTAACAGATTTGGATATTAGTTTAGATCCAAAATTTATGGATATATGTTGAAAAATATTTCAATTGTTCAAGGATAAAACAATAATTTCATAACTCAATGGTATAATATGGAAAATAATAAAATTGTCTAAGGGTAAAATGATAATTTTATGACTTAAAGGTATTTTCAAGAAAATAGTTAAATTATACATAGGTAAAATGATAATTACCTCCTTATAAGCATATTTAGTTAAATGCCTAAACCATAAAAAAATAAAAAGGTAATTTTCATAACTCAAGTGGCATTTTGGTTATGTGAAATCAGACCGATGTCATTTTCTTAAAAATAAATGAAATTATAGAAATTATAAAATAAATAAATAAAATAAAAGTAAAATAATCAAAATTCCTGCCTTTTTTGTAAACCCATCGAAGGCCAATGGTTTTCGCAGGTGCTTTTGCAAAACCATGGGCCCAGAACATAGTTTTACAAAATCATGTTTTCAAAACCATTAGCTCAGAACATGGTTTTGAGGAAGGCCAATTAGAATAGATCACCTAGTAAAGGGCTCTCTCTACTTGTGCTATAAATACACCTTGGGGCTCTCTCTCTCTCTCTCTCTCTCTCTCTCTCTCTCTCCTCAAAAAAATTGTTACCCCTTCTCTCTCTAGCTCTCTTCCAATTTCCCTCTTTCGCCCTCTAAAACATATGTTCTCTCTAGAAAAACTCTACACAAACCCCACTATTTTTTTTATCTATTTCGATAAAAATACCCGTAACCCCAACCTCTATATTCATACGATTTCAATTTGTTTGGGTGAACTCTGCCCAAACAAATCCAACTTTTATAGCGTCGCTGGCAGGAGTGTTGTTCGATTCAAAACATGGCAAGCAAAATTGAGCTCTCCTGCAACTTACTCGTGGACACACACGTCCTTTGCATAGGTTAATCCTTAAGGCGTATTTGAGACGCTTCACATGATGCAACCATGACACTGGAGGCCTTAAATGGCCACCCCCCTATGACATGAAGACCCCACTACCTTGCACCCCTTAGAGTGCACATCTATGCGTACACACCTCTGTTAATGCATATTTATACGGAAACCCGCAACACTGGATGCCTTAACGGGCCACCCTCTTTTGTTTATGGAATCCCTCACCATTGTGCACCTTTCTTAACACCCCTGCATTTGTTAAGGTGCTTTTCATGGTCTGTCCAAGGCACCAGAGGCCTTTTCGACCACCCCCCTTTGTCGGAAAACCTACTAATCCAAAGGTGTCACCTAGGCACCTATCATAGTTTACTTACGGTGGCCTTATCGACTTCCCTCCTTTGCTAGTGAACCTCTCTACACGCCCACACTATTGTGTCTGTGCACAAATCTGCATGCAGTAGACCAAAACAACCTGCACCTAGTTGTTCATTCATTCATTTAAATCGAGCAATATGCTTATGTTACGTCGTTAGGCTGCCAAAATCTTCGTTCATCATCAGAAAAATTGATAACGTTTAGCGAAAACACTACCTAGATTTCTAGAGGCTTTGAAAGCATGTTGTAAAAGCGTTGCCCAAACTCATGCAAATAAGGTATGTGCCCATAGGACTCATCTGATCCCTTGTATGGATTTATAGGACTTCCTAAGGCTTCCTCCCAAACCATTAGGATTTCATTTATGAGTTAAAATGCAGTCATTATGTCAAAATCTCAGTCTATTTATTATCACATATTGATGAGGTTTTTAAATAAATTTTAGAATTTTTCATACTAAATTTGGATGTTAAAATTTTCAAAATAATTTTTGGATTTTTTATACTAAAGTAATGCATATACTGTCCAAAATTTGTATACCATAAATAATGTCGAATGAGTAATTTTGTTTAATTTGAATTTAAAATACTCAAAAGGGAATTACTATTAATTTAAAAAATTTAAATTATTATCATAAGGCCCTGAGGTGGCATTATTTTTTCTAAATTAATAAAAAATACTCAACACTTTTATTTGCAAGAATTATGAGTTCAAAACCCTAAATCTAATTGAATTATTTACGGGACTTGTACGTGATGCATATGCTAAGAAATATATACAATATTGTGGTTGAGCTATGACTGTTAACCATGAATTCTGGATTTGTCTAGAGATCCATTTATGATTGAATACATGTTTCATGATGATGAATTATGTTATTTGTGTTTGATTACAATTATGATAAATTTTGTAACTCCATGATGATGCATTTTGACAGCATAAAATATTTTATGAGTATTGACTCAAAAGTGCAACTATTGAGAATTTTGAGTATGTTGCATTTACTTTTAATGGCATATATTGAAAAGTTGATCTCAAAAAGATAAAAGAAATTGTACTATTATTTGTGGACTACTTTGATGGTGAAAACTTGATAACTAGCGAGTCGGTCAAGTAGTATCGACTCTTTGCACTCATCCCTATGGAATATCTATGAAGGGCTGTGAGGGTGAAAACCCAAGAGTAGGGGTGGCAAAACCTAACACGACCCACCAACCCGCCTCTTAGGCGGGTTCGGGTTGGGCAAAAACGAACCGATTTAATAAACGGGTCGACCCGCCTAACCCGTTTATTAAATGGGTCGGGTTCGTGTTAGGGGTATGCCAACCCGCCAACCCGGCTGACCCGTTTAATAAATGGGTTAGGCGGGCGGGTCAACCCGCCAACCTGACCCGCTAACCCGTTTACCCGACCCAACCAGTTTATTAAGTGGGTTGGCGGGTCGTGTCGGGTTACCCGTTTAATAAATGGGTCGGGTTCGTGTTTGCCACAGCCGACCCGTTTAATAAATGGGTCGGGTTCGGGTTGAGGTATGCTGACCCGCCAACCCGACCCGATTGCCACCCCTACCCAAGAGCAGATAATCTATCCCTAGGAATGGTTGTGAGGGTAAAAACCTAACATCAAGAAATCTAAAGAACGAGTGATCTTGTCCATGATCCTTGGCTGATGTAAAGAAGGACGAACTCGATTGAAAGATGCCGATAGTCCAACTATGTACATGTATAGCAGTTGACTGTGATCAAAATCAGACGCAAGAAGCCTTTTCGAAGGTTTCTTTACTCTGATGTTAGACTTTTTATTGCCAAGGGTAAAATATAAAATAAAAATTTGTGAATGAACACCTCTTGAAAGTATTTAAGCTCATAGTAGGCCGAGCGAGTGGTGTCTCTAGATATTGTATCGGGATAGTTGCTTAAATTTTGTAAATTGTTTGCTAGCATGACATTTAATACAAAAGCAATTTAATTTGAAAGATAATAATATGGTTCATGCATATATGATAGACATGTAAATATATAACTATTTATTTTATTAATTTTATAAATTAATTTTTATATTTATATAAGAAATATAAGATGCAAGGAGTTCTTTATTATTATTTAGATTAAATTACTTTGATTATTATAAAGGATTGTGAGATGCAAACAATTCTTTATGATTATTTAATTACAAATTGATTTGACTTAGTTAAAAAAATTGTCTTATGAATATGTATTGTGATTGTGAAAAAATACTTAAAATAAATGTCTTTTGGATATATTTTAAAATATCACATATGAGTATTGTGATATATTTTATATATATAATTTCATACACACTAGTGACCCAAGAGAAGTCTACTAGTACATACAAAATCAATTTATTGACTTAAACAAGCCTCTCACTAGTTGTATAAAAAGTTCAATTTGGTGATTTTGAACTTTGGATTCACTAAAAACATTTGTTGATTAGTGTATATACCTTAAGGCTAATGGGAGTAAGTTCATAATTTTGGTTTTATATGTTGATGACATTATTCTTATTACTAATAATTTGAGTATGCTACGTAAAACAAAAAAATTCTTTCCTCTTATTTTGATATGAAGGACATGGGTGACACTGCTTATATTCTTGGAATTGAGATCTATCGTGATAGAACTAAGGGTGTCCTTGGCCTCTCTCAGAAATCCTATATCTTTAAGGTTCTTAAAAGATATGAGATATCAAATTATTCACCTAGATCGGCACTAATAGTAAAAATAAATAAATTTAGCTTAAAAGTCTATCACCATAATGATATCGAAATGGCACAGATGACAAATATCCTGTATACTTCAATGATTGAGAGTTTCCTATGCGCAGACCTACACACAACAAAATATTGCATTTGCTATTGGGATGCTTGGTAGATATCAGTTTAATCCAGGCATTGTGCATTAAAAGGCGACGAAGAAGGTCATGTTCTATTTGTAATGAACAAATGACTATATATTGACCTACAAAAAGGTTGACCACCTAGAGGTTGTTGGATACTCTAATACGAACTTAGGAGGATGTCTCGATAATAGAAAGTCTACTATTGAATGTCTTTCTATTAACAGGTAGTGTTGTCTCATGAAAAAGCGAAAAATACTCTATAATTGTAGATCACACCATGGTGATAGAATTTTTTGCTCTATACGAGACTTGGTCTTAAACCATATGGATTAAAAACTTTATTATGGATCTTGGTATAGTAGATTCTATTGAGAGGCCAGTAAAGATCTTGTGTGATAATGAAGTTATTGTGTCCTTCTCGAATAACAACATGAGCTCTCTCTCATGTCGATGAGTTAAAGTATGTTATTGTTAAAGAAAATATTGAGAATCACGTAGTGTGTATTGATACAATCAGTACGAAGAAAATGACTGCAGATTCTCTTACAAAAGAGCTAGCACTAAGATTATATTCTCAACATGTAATAATGATAGGTCTATTTGATTTCTTCTAATATATGACAATACATTATGGTTATATGTGATCACATTTATGAAACTAAATTGATCCTATATGATTTTGTGCATTGTTGATTTTGTATAAAGTGTCTCTCATTTTGAAAAAAGAATAAAAAAATAACAATATTAAAAAAGATCAATAAAATGAGTTAGAGACCAACCTATTTATAAAAGTATTCTTAACATGCTAAATACTTAAAGTGAATAATATTATAGTACATGAAAATATGACATCTCATATAGAGACGTTCATTTCCATGACTCGTTCGTTCTCGTGATTTAGTATAGCATGTGAACCCACACAAAACTTAAATCGAGATAACAGTAAAGAACCTCGATAATAAGTTTTTTTGTGTCAATTGTCAAGTGAGAAAATGTTGGACTTATAGAGCGAGTTCAACTAGAAGTGACTCGTATTGACACGGACCCATAAGGAAAGACGTAGGGTCTTCTCTAGAGGCATGAGTTGCAAGACATTTATGAAAAATGAATTATTCTCATAATTATTCATGAATACCTCTTAATAACCTATGGAATGAAAAACCCCTCCCACTATAAATAGATCACCACATAGTGTGATGTGAATTGTGTGATAAGGTGATCTTTCTCTCTCTCTCTCTGGGTTCAAGGGTCCTACTTATTATTCCACTTGACGACTTGGGTTCATCGAGGGTGTCGATTGGTTGAGGAGAACACTGACCACCCACGTCTATCAAAGCTTCTGTTAGATCGACCATAACAGCTTCCAGTAAGTAGCATTCTATCATAGTTTACGCCGACACAACATTCAATGGACAAGGCTTTCCTTCATTCTTCTAAAGAGGAAGAATCAAAATCCGTATTCATTTGAGGCACCTAGACCCCTGGACTCAAGGACTCTATATTTGAATCCTAAAGTATCCAAGATTCCTCTTTATCTGAAGGGTTAGATGTGTTTAGCATGCTCAATTTAGTGGGAATTGTCTCTTGGATCATGTTTTTTTTTACTAAGCCAAAAAAAATTGATGCCTTCATAGCCATTGATTTTGAATCACATTTATGGTGTTAGATTTGAGAAAAAATACAAAAAAATTATGGTTTTTAAAGGGACCTAACGGAAGCAGAATGAGAAAAATGGGCAGAATTACTTTGACTCTCTGTTGATGATGGTTGATGAAATTGGTGACACTTAGATTCTTGGAAATGTGTTTCTTGTAAACTAGCATGATAATGAGGAGTAATTATATTATGTATGAGGAGAGCATTGGGATGTTGTACTGGAAAAACAATACCTGGGACCTATAAGGATTGCATAAACTGGGCTCAATCCATGCCCAATAAAAAAATATCTTTTAATGTTTTTTTTTACATTAAAAAATGTGCAGATCTTAATAGGGCCAGACCCGGATCTGGTATGCAATTCCATAAACGATACCAGGCTCTGTATATTACCTAAATGTTGTGGGTCTAAGGCCAGATTCTCAATTGTGCCTCCTTATTTATTACCAACCGGGATCCTATCGGATCTGGTACAGTCTGAATTGGGTCACATCAGACCTGTTAATAACCTAATCACGATATAGGATTTGGATCCAGGTTCATCTCCACTTCATCGGATCTTATTCTTACCCAGGTTCTGCTGGGATACGCCAGTGTATCATTTAGAGTTGGGACACTGATAGGGTTCCACAGTACGATCAAGCTTGTTTGCACCTAGGGGTTGGATCTGGTTCAGATCCAGGTGAGTGAGTCGAAGCATGGATCTGACTTTTAGGAAAGGGTAGGTGTTCGGATTCAGGTCTGATCAGGTCTGTCATCAGAAAAAACATACCCGGATCCTATAACAACTACATGAACTAGACCTGATAAAATAACATTTTTATCACTTTTAATCAGAACTTGGGTTAGACCTGGGTCTGGTATGAATTCACAAACCATTCCTTATACTAATCGTACCCTTTGGATCTGACCTGGTTTCTAGTCGAACCTCCTTCTTTATTACCAAACCCTAACCATATAGGGTTTGATACGGATCAGTCTAGCTCAAACCTGACTCATGGATCCAATTAGTATATGAATCCGAGTATGGTTTGTGAAATTTCATACCTGACCCAGATTCCCATTAAGATCCTGATTTTGCAATGTAAAAAATATAAAAAATATTATTTTATTAGGTATGGATAGGTCTGGTTCATGTAATTATAAGTACTGTTTTTCTTATGATGGACCAGATCGGACTCGGGTCCGGACCTAGTACCAGCACCTCAATTTAGACCTGGGTTCGGTCCCACAAGGGTTCAAATTAGATCCAACCCGTTGACACCTGCACCGATATACCACGTATAGAAGAGGAAAGCAGGAGGGGGGAAGGAAAGATCAAAATGACCCAATGGTCTGAAGAACTCCATCTCTACATTCCCTTCACGCTCTCCTCCTCTGTTAAAATTAGGCAAAGAATGAGAGGTGGGAAAGCAAGAAAACCCTAGAAAACTAGGGTTTCCTGAAAATGGCGGTTGCATACGACACGGGTGGTGGCAGAGCACCCTTCGCAGCCAATGACGCCTGAGGGGGATCGGCGGCAGCTCCGCCATGTTTTTCTGCATCCGAAGGGACGCGGTTGGAGAAGATTGTTGTCTTCGTCTGCTCTATTGCTGGCAACCTGGGCTTTGGTCGTTCCCTCTCTTCCGGATGGTTCTTATCAAGGGAATCTATAGCTTCGACCTCATTGATTCCGGAAGGGGAAGTCCATTCTGTTTCCAAAGGGTCGTGATACTTCTAGTATCTTGATAAGTGAGAACTAATCTTTGACTAAAAATCGACCCAGATGCTACGTGTTTCCAGCTAGTCGATGCCGATTGTCTTGAGCAATAAGAAGGTAACACCAATTCCTCTTTTAGGTTTTGATTTTTGTGTTTCCTATAAGTTTTTTGGTTGTCTATTTCTTTTGTTGTCAATGAGATTAGATGGACGAATGGAAGAATATTGTCTGTTAATTTTATGGGATTTGATCGATGGAATTGTTTACTTTGCAGTTTAGGGCGAGTGTCGCAGCATGGGTGTACTTGTTCTATATCCTATTGCAGTGGGTTATGATGCTCAAGGTTAGCCACCATCAGACTAGAGACTGTGAGTTTCAAGCATATTAATGACGATTCTCATGATCAATAAGAAGGTAACACTGAAACCTTCCGTCTCTAGCGTTTTAATTTTATGCCTTTTGCTGTCAACGAGATAAGACAAAAGGAAAGGTTAACGGGATTTGATTATTGAAATTGTTTACTATGATATTCAAGGAGAACGTTGCTTCACGGGCTCACTTAGAACACAGGAAGGGTGTGTCCTGAGAGTTTTTATAGAGAGGTCTTTTGCTAAAGGAACAAGCTTTGATCTGAGACTGTTATCTTGGAAGTTTTAGTTGTTTTTTCCCTGTTTGATTTAGACTGTTTCACATGTCTTTACGATAGTGGTTTCATAGAAATTGAATTCTTTGAATATTAGTTGAAAAAATTTATATTTAAAAGAGAAAAAACTTTGACAATGTAGGAGGAAAATCCTCTTTTCCTTTTGTTTTGTCTAGCCAATGATTTATTTGTTTGCAGATTGCATTTCAGGATTATTGTGTAGGCTTTCTGTGCTCAAAAAGACACTCAGACAAAACTGTTTGCTTGGATAGAAAAAATTTCTTCAAGATTTGGTGAACTGGTCACTTTGTAAATACATGGCTCAAAACTTAGTATTCAGATTATATATGTTTGAGTATCGATAGTAGGTAGATTGCTTGAATAAGTGATTTTCCTTGATGCTTTTTCTCTTTTTTGGATTTACCTATATTGAATAAGAAACTTTAAGCCTCTGCTGTGTGAGTGATCAAGATAATTTCTTGATAATGTTAAGCAGGGCTGGACTTAGACCCTTATTGAGATAATGAATGAGGGGGGAGTAATATCAAGAAATAAAGCAATTTAAAAAACAAATCAAATTCAACTCACTATTGGCTTTGGCGTTTGTGGGTTTTTTCTAGTGTTTTAGCATGTGTTCAGGTCTTGCGTTGATCAAGTTTTCTTTAAAAACCTGTTTCACTGATTTATATTTTTAGAAAAAATAAGTTAAGAAGGATTTGTTTGGCAGAATTTGAGTTGTCCCCTTTAGTCAAATACTTCTAAAACAAAACTGAGGTTTTTTCTAGTGTTTTAGCATGTGTTCAGGTTTTGCGTTGATCAAGTGTTCTTTGAAAACATGTTTCACTGATTTGTGTTTTTAGAAAAAATAAGTTAAGAAGGATTTGGTTGGCAGAATTTGTAATGTCCCCTTTGGTCAAATACTTCTAAAATATACCTCTTATGCATGAAATTTTAAGGAGATTTAAAACCTTGATATGCTAGATTAAGATTCATAGTGTGAATGATCATGTTGGCATCTGACTAAATCCCCAATGACAAAGATAGCTGTGGAAAAGATTCAGAGTCATCAAGAAACTCTTATAGTTGATTGCCATTAACCTAGACAATATTGATAGATGGAAAATGATGTACATACTGGTTCATGTTAGCTGGTGGATTCTGGATACAAAATCTATGCTGGATCTTTCATCAATAAGAGTAGAATTGACCCATAAGTTGAGATGATTGACAATGAATGTAATCAAGGATTTCTCAGGCCATAGATTCCTAACAGTTATATGCTTGAGCCGTTCAGCCTTTTCTCATAAAACACATGTTTAAGGTCAGTATAACAAATTCAATGAGCTAAGCTCCAGCCTATTTTAGTAAACCAACTAATATCTATTGTGAATTTGTGTTTGATTGATAATAAGCAGTTAAATGTATCTTTTTTTTCATTTTAATTTGCTCTTGTAAGCAAGAGTATTAAGCATTGCAAAAATGATAAATTGCTTGCTTTTCAGGTAACTGACTTGTTTACGAGCTTCTTATGTCTATTTATGTTGCTTCTTTGAGCTAGACAGAATGCATCCGTAGCTTGTCATTTTTTTCTTAGTGATGTAAGACATAGCTTGTCAGAACTGTGCAATCCTGGAGAGTTCATCAATTGTTGTTTTAACTAAAATACATTACTTTCAAAAACTGACATCAAAATCTAATTGTTGTCACTTGCATAGTTATGAATTTCGAATGTATTCAAGTGTACATTTTAGGTTGCTGGATTTTGCATGTGCTGGTAGGTTTGCGGTCCATTTCTACCTGCTATATTAATGTAAGTATTTGTTTCATAGTTCTGTCCAAAGGCTGCATTAGATCAAACAAATTGATGATTTAAGAAGCTTGATTGTGGTGGATAGAAGAACAATATGAGAGAACAAAATTTTGATGAAGGTACTAAATCATTGTGGAATCTTGTTACGCAGTTGCAGGAAAGGTGGAGGCATAATATAATTTATTTTAGTTGAATAGGGTGTAGCCTAGGATGACACTCTGGGGTGGACTGTATTTTGAGTTTGGGTGCATGCACACAAACTTGCTCAAAGATCCATATGGACTATTCTTTTTGGATAAGAAAATTTTCTCCTACTTATTCATAAAAAAAATTCCCTTATTCATTATGGGCGAACAAATAAATCTAAGATTGTCAATTTTATGGCAGGCGATAATATAAGATTGTCACTGAAATTCTATTTTGTCATCAGTTTTGGGCGACAAATTCAAATTTTTACCCAGGCCATTATGGTGGTTCATGTTTTAAGATATCAAGATGAAGCCCATCAAATCAATTTTAGTGATTTTTTTGGTAAGCATTCAGTTTTCTCCATGCATCATATGTCATCTTATGTTTGCTATTGCCACAACCTAACCATGTAGGTTTAGAAATTACCTTCTTAAGATCACAATCTTATCACCAATTGACTGATTATCCATCATAGGCAAAAAATTATCAAGCCCGACCAGTTATATTCCATCACAAGAATTCCCAACATTCTGGTTTTAACACAAGTCCTTGCTTCAGAGTTTGTCCTATTTAGACAGATGAGGCAATTCTAGACCGAAGGTGCAACAAATGATTAAAGAATAGTTTTTTTATTCTCTTCATAATTTTTTTCCTTATTCATTAAAGCATTTTTTTCCTGCTTATTCATAAAAAAATCCTTTGCTTATTCATGAAAAAGTTTTTTTTTTCAACTGCTTGTTTCCCAAGGAAAAATTTTCCCCTAGTTATTCGACTAAACAAAAGTTTTCTCTTGCTTATTTATTGTTTTTTTTCATGGCTTATTCATCATACAACTTTTTGCCCACTTATTGATTAAACACATTTTTTTCCACTACATATTTATAAAAAAACATCTCCTTATTCATCAAAAAGTTTTTTCTCGCTTATTCATCAAAATCATTTTTTCTCTTGTTTTTTCATTAAAAAACATTTAAAACATGACTATTCGTTGAAAAAAAAATTGTTGTTCCTAAAAAACATTTCCATGGCTTATTCATAAATTTTCTTTAAAGAAACATTTGTTTTGCTTACAATGATTCAGTTATTCAACAATTCATCACCGCATTTAGGAACTAATTCCATAAAAGAATAATTATTTTCTTTCGTAGACACATTTGAATCATAAAAGCTTTCTTGCTCTATAAAGGTAACATCCCTTGAAATATAGAGTTTATCTTTTTCAAAATCGTAGCACCTAAATCCTTTTTGGGTTTCATCGTAACCAAAGAAAAAACAAGGAATGACTCTTTGGTGAAAGTTTGTCATTTTTGTTTGTGAGGACAACACATTTGCATCTAAAAGTCTTTTATCTAAAATAATCAAGGAAAGTTTTATAAAGTTTTTCATATGGAGAAATATTTTATATTTTGCAGTTTGGGTGAGGGAAGTCTATTTATGAGGTAAATAACAATAAGCATACCTTCGGCCCAAAAATATTTTGGGACATGTTTTGAAATAAGCAAGGTTCTAGTGATTTCTATTATATGTCTATGTTTCCTTTCTACCAAACCATTCAGTTGAGGTGTATTTCCACAGGATCTTCTGTGAAATACTGTGGTTTTCTAAATAGTTTTTAAAATCATTTGATATAAACTCTCTCTTAAATCAGAACAGAAGATAGAAATATCGGTTTAAGAAGAATTTTAACAAGATTATAAAAGGTTTTGAAAGTTCCAAAAACTTCATACTTGTTCCTAAGAAAGTAAATCCAAGTAAAACGAGAATAATCATCCAAAAAAATTATATAATAAGTATATTCACCTTTCAAAACAACTTGAGTAGGTCCCTAAACATCCGAATTAATTCAAGTGGTTTGTAAGCAAAGAAGGTTCTCTCTTGATAAGGAATTGCTTTAATTTTTCTCAAGAATACAATCACTACATTAAATCTTTCCTTACAAAATTTTCTAAAATGAGGTACATTTGATAACTTGGAGATGCTAGGATGATCTAGGCTTTGATGCCAAAAAAAAATCCAATTTTTGTAAATTGAGACAAAAAAGTATCTTTGGTAATGATCTATGTAATAAAGACCTCATTCTCTATGCCCTTCCCCAATCTGCTTCCCGAACTGAAGATCCTATACCAAACATTGATCAGATGAGAAGTAGATACTACAACCATGATCGATTATTTGGGAAATCGAAAGAAAATTTAAATTAAGTTTTGCAATAATTCAAATTTTTGAAATAGATAAGTTAGAGAAATTTTTAAAATTTCTAATTCCTTTTATATCAAGAGATGAACTATCTTGAGTTAACACCACAATCAGAGAGAATAAAACTATTATAAGTCATATAAAAGGAGGCACCCGAATCTAAAAGCCAAGAGATCTTATTGGGAGGTGAGGAAGAGAAGACCATGACAACAATTATGGAGGATGAGCCTTTGAGGAGTGGTTGTAGAGCTTCTGCTAATTGGGATAATAACATGTTTTCAATACATTTTTGTTCTCTATTGGTTGCATTGTCTTCTTGAGAAGCTTCTAGAGTAGCTACTCTTTTCTCGTCCTTATTGAATTTTGGGAAATTTGGTTTTATATGCCCCAGTTCTTCACAGTTATGACAAATAAATTTTTTTCTTCCATCCTCGCTTTGTTGCCTCCCAAAGTTATTTTCAGAAAAGTGAAGAGGCTTGTAAGAAGTGTTGGTGCCCGGTCTAAAGACGACCAAGGACTCTTTTGATTCAACCATAGATTTTAACCTAGTCCCTTCCGTGCATACTTCGTGTAAAGGTGGAAGCACTTTTTTCTTACGATGGATGATTCAAACTCACACTTGTTCAAACTCGGGTCTAAGACCTCTCATGAATTAAAAAAATTGTTGTCCAAGAATTTGATTTTTCCCAAAGGCAAATATCGTTAGGGTTATCCCAAATAGGCTCCATTTTAGCCATTTGGTCCGATAGTCTCTTGATTCCCATAATATTTTGTAACACTTTTTTTTTATCTTTGTTTGCAATTATGAATCTTGTCTTGTAACTATAATGAAATACAAAAAAAGAAAACAATAGAGTGCCTCTCATGGACTTTATAAACACACAAAAGTGTTTATACACAAGGACCACTTATTGGTTAAATACAAGCACACATGCAAAAAACCCACAAATGGGCAAGAGACAGTGTAAAATATATATTTCTTAATGGGAATTGCTTGGGACAAGCATAAGAAACAAGAGAGGGGTTACACCCTTTATATACACAACCTTGGGACCCTCCCCAATGACTAGAAATAGAGTTGTTGGGGAGGTCCCAACGACTCTATGGAGGACATAAATGTCGTTTAGCTTTAGCTAAAGGACATTATACAAAATAAATAAAAATAAAATTACCATTGTGCCCCTAATGGACACATCTGATTACAATAAATAAAATGACAAAAATACCCTTAATGGGTATTACATATTACATCAATATAATTATATATATACTTCAACTCGTGGGGGATAACAAATACTTTATAACTTTCATTGATCATTTTTTAAAATATGTTTATGCCTATCTTATGAAGACAAAAGATGAATCATTTGAAAAAATTAAGAATTTCAAAGCAGAGATTAAAACCTTTCATAATTGCAAAATAAAGTCTTTCACATCCGATAGAAGTGGTAATACCTTCAAACGAGTTCATTGAGTTTTATGAAATTCATGGAATACATAGAAAAAATACTGGTCCATATACTCCTGATCCTAATGGTGTAGTAGAATGTAAGAATAAGACTCTGATAGATATAGTTAATTCAATGCTTATAAGTTTTAGAATAGAATATAACTTGTGGGGTGATGCTGTGCTTAGTTTATGTCATATTTAAAATATAGTTCCATATTCTAAGTCAAACAATACGCCTTATGACATTGAAAAGGTAGAAAACCTAAGTTTGGGGTTGCATTGCTTATGGAAAGCTTACTGAACCAAAATTAACCAAGCTTGGTCAAAAAACTTGAACATGTGTTTTCATTGGATATTTTCAATGTAGCAAAAGATATAGATTTATAAATATTAAAACCAAAGTAATTTTAAAATATATACAAGCCATATTTATAGAATATTTAACTTTAAAATCACTTGAAGCTCCAAAAGGCATTGAAAATAATTCAAGGAAAATAATTTGTGAGCATGAAAATCCTGAAATTAGAAAGAGTAAAAGCGTGAGAAAACCAAAAGATTTTGGCCCTGATTTTCATTTCTACACGATAGATAGAGACATTGTTTCTAGTACCTATGACCTCTACAGATGCCTCTTCTTGAAAGAGTTTATAAAGAGCGAATTAGATTCCATTATCGAGAATAAAACTTGGATTTTAGTTGATTTACGTGCTGGTTTTAAACCCCTGGGATGCAAATAGATTTTCAATAGAAAACTTTGAACCAATAGCTTTATTGAAAAATTTAAAGTTGGACTTGTAGCTAAAGGTTTTAAACAAAATTTTGGACTTGATTATTTTGAGACCTATGCTCCTGTTAGTATAATTGTATCTATTAGAATTATGGTTGCCTTGGCATTGATTTTCAATCTTGAAATTCATCAAATGGATGTTAAAATTGTATTTTTAAATGGTCTTGTAAGAAAAAATTTATATGAAACAATTGAACCCTGTTAAGAAAATAAAGTTTGTAAACTGTTAAGATCTTTGTATGGTTTGAAACAATCACTTAAACAATGACATGAAAAATTTGATTATATAATAATTTCATACGGTTTTAAAATTCATGACTTTGATAAATGGATATATAGTAAAGTAAAAAATAATCATGTTATAATTATTTGTCTTTACGTGCATGATATGCTATTCATGAGTAATAATGTAGAATGCATAAATAATATCAAATGCTTTCTTTCATCTAAATTTGAAATGAATGACATGGACTTGGCTAATGTTATACTTGGTATTAAATTGATTAGACATTAGTATGATTATGTATTAACTCAGCCGGATTATATTGAGAAAATTTTAAGAAAATATAACCATTATGATTGTAAGCATGTTTCTAGTCTGTTTAATCCTAATGTTAAACTATTGATTAACACTAGAAGAAGTATATCTCAAGTAGAGGATGCAAGCATTATTGGCAGTCTCATGTATGATATAAATAGAACTAAACCAAACATAATATTTTGCATGCGCAAGTTAAGGCGATATACCAGTAATTCAGGACAAGAGCATTGTGATACCATTTATCGAGTCCTGAAGTACTTGAGAGAAACTTTAGATTATGGGATATTCTATGAAAAGGAACCTGTTGTACTTGAAAGGTACAATGATGCAAACTGAAATTCTAATTCCAATGAGTCATTATCAATAAGTGGTTAAATATTTACCCTTAGATCTAGAGCAATTGCTTGAGAATCCAAGAAGCAAACTGTGATAACTGATAACCCATTCTACAATGAAAACATAGTTGATATTAGGAATCCAAGAAGCAAACTGTGATAACCCATTCTACAATGGAAACATAGTTGATATTGGGAATCCAAGAAGCAAATTGTGATAACCCATTCTACAATAAAAACAAAGTTGATAGCACTGGCTTCAGCTAGTATGGATGTAATATTCACAAATTTTAAAGAATATTTAAAGGAAATATAGTGGACTCTACATGTTTTTGGTCTATAGTGCTATTTATAATTATTTATTTAGTAATTAATTGATAAACTACGGTTAATTAGCACTTAAACTATCCTTTTAATTTAATTAAATAATAAATTTAATTAAGTATCCACGAGTACCAAAAATTTAAATGACTTTGGGTTTGTACCTTAGTGGGGACCCAAAATGGTCAACCCACATGAATTGGGTTCTAGACCCAGATTCACGTTGGAGAGAGAGAGAGTTCCACTTGGATCTCTCTTTGAATTATGGATCAACCTGTTGGGTAATGGATTGGGTTTTGACTCACAAATGAAAAAGACATCTAAGGTTTCACCCATGGCTCCTTTTTGGAGTCATGTTGGATGTGGGGCCCACTTCACCCCACCTCTTTTCTCTTCTTCCCACTACCCTTTCACGCCATGCTTCTACAACCTTCAAAAACCCTAGGGGAGGGGTGCATGCCTATAAATAGGCAACCCCTAGCAATGCTTTTCCCATCCTTTTTACTTTTTCCATTTTCGTGAAAGAGGGTATAACGATACACCCTCTCTCTCTCTCTTGATTTTTGTGTGGGGAGGGTGTCGACCACCCCTTCTCCTCTCATTTTGGTGCAGGTGGTGGCAAAAACCACCACCATCACCAACTCCTTTTTTTGGTCGGCACCATTACCAAAGATACACTCGGCCCAATTGAGTGTGCCATGGTGACGGTGGGGGCCTGCACACGACTGCCAACGTCTTCTTCTTCTTTCTGTCGCACACCGATCGTTGCTGGAACCACACTTGACCTAGGTGAGTGCGCCTCACAGCAACTCTGGTGAGGCCAACCCACGATCACCACTACCACTATCATCTCCTCCTCTTGTTCATGTGCTCGGGAACTACCGCCAATGACCTTTTGATTTCCTTGCACATGACCCACTGGCGATGACCATCATTGTTTTCCTACCTGAAGTGGTACAGGACCACTCCAGCAATGCCGATGACATCCTGCACCATCCCTAGCTTGCACACAACCCTGGTGAACCCTGCACAATGCCACCATCATCATCGTCTTCCTCTCTTTGTTTTTTGTTCTACCAGAAGTGTGAGGGCTGCCACCCTCAGCACCTCCCTCATTTTCCAACTGAAACAATGGGCTGCCGGAAGGCAACCACCGTTGCCACCAGTCAGCTGGGTGCCACCACCCTCAGTTGTGCCCCTGATTCTCGGTTGCACAGTGCCACCCATGCCACTCCCTATGGTTGTGTGGTGCTACAGTCTGCCACCTATTGTGAGACGTCGCTGCAACTACTCTTCCTGCCACCTGAGTGCGATACAAACCACAATTGCACTGCGGTCCCTCGTGCTACTGTCGACCCGCATTGTGGTGTGAAACCATGTGTGTATGATCCTAACCGATTTCCCATTTTAGGCACAAATCACGAGGCACAAGCCAACTCTTTCCACATCCAGTTGTAAACACTATTTGCCTTGCCAAAAACTCTTATATTCTTTTGGAAGAAAATCACTCTCGATATTTTGGGGATTTTTTTGCTTCTTTCATAATTATGCAGATTTCGAGGTAGGAAAAACAACTAATCGTACGTGTTTATATATGCTAATCCATGCGTTAGGTATGTGAAAAGCTATATTTTAATATAATATGCATATGTAGTGCTAATTTTCTGAATATGGACATGCTAGTGTAAATCTTTACGAATATGGATATGCATGTGTGCAAATTTTTACGACCATGTACATGTATTTTATATTTGCACGAATAGCTATATGCATGTGTACAAATTTTTACAAACATGCACATGCACATGCACATGTGTTTCAGATTTTTATGAATGCATATATACATGTATGTAGATTTTTACGAACATGTACATGCATATGTATTTCAGATTTTTACGAATGCATATATACATGTGTGCAGATTTTTACGAACATGTACATGCACATATATTTCAGATTTACATGAATAGCTATATGCATGTGTGCAAATTTTTATGAACATATATATGCACATGTATAGCTATATTCATATGTACAAATTTTTATGAACATGTACATGCACATGTATTTCAGTTTTTTACATGAATAGCTATATGCACGTGTGCATATTTTTGCGAACATGTACGGGCACATGTATTTCAGATTCTTACAAATGGCTATGTGCATGCGTTCAGATTCTTTTTCGAATATGTACATGCATGTGTGTATGCATATAGATATGCTTTATGAATGCTGAGATATGCGTGAAAATCTAAATATGATACATTTGTGAATGCGATTGTGCTATGTGCAAAGCATGGTAAGATTTGGTACATGACTATGCTGATGTTATGATGAGCACATAAAATCTGTATATAAAGATGTTAGTGCTATGATAAGAGCACTAAGAATGAGACTGAATGTATTAATGTGTTATGTGAATGACAGTTATTCCAGTCTATGTGAATGCATCTGATGCTCTATATATGGGCACATGAACTCGGTTATGCAATAATATCATGTGCGTCATGTATGTATGAATGACTCTAATTAAATATCATGTTTGTAAATGATTGAATATTATACATGATGATCTTTGCTATCATGATATGTTAAAATGCGGCATGATATTACATAAATATAGTGCTATAAGACATGTGATACATGCATGCACTTTATGAATGAGTATGTGGTTAAGGAATCTTAATGGTGCCACTGGGCATATTTGTACGTGTAGTGTGTTTTAATGTCATTTATTGCCTTCACAAGCAAGATACTCGATCAGTATAGACACCCGAGCATAATGGTTTTTATTTTGTATGAAAAGGCATGTACATGTAATTGCTCTTTCGGAGCATAGGGTTGATGAGAACCCATTGGGTGGTGCGTAAGGCACACTAATTTATGAATCAAAATATGCACACATAATTAATGATGTTTATCGCCTTCACAGACAAGATGCTTGATCGGTTTAGACACTCAAGCATAATGAATGAGTTATAAAAGGTCGAAGAACTAAAACATATAACTACTCTAGAGAGGTAGTAAGATGCTCATGCCTGAAAATACAATATTGATAGTAGTTGTTGAGCCCTGGGATGCCTAAGTATAGAAGGCATCAGTAATGTAATGTACAAGACCTTAAATCAAAAAACCCAATAACTTATTCGGACTTACCTTAGAGAGGGTAGGTGTTATGAAACTCTGTTGGACCGTTATGTTATTTGAGAGTGAGGCGTTTCACTTGGTCCCCAGTCCTCAGAGTTATGAGGTCAGACTACCAATGTATCTTAGGTGGTAGGTCCAATACTTCTGCAATAAGTAGCTTTCTGGAATGCATTCCAATTTATTGTATGCCTTAGCGAGGTGTATCTCCTGATCACGGACCACCCTCTTTGGGATCCACTTCAGTCAGCCACTCGGGTAAAATATAATCTAGAGAATAATATACCCTTGAGGTGGTCTCGGCTGTTTGCGATGAATTGTTTCACGAGAAACAAAGACCTTATACTTGAACAATTTATTTTTGAAAATATGCCCTAATGATGCAAACACTTAAGTATGAATAATGATATATTCTATAATATATTGCATGTTATCAAATGCATTATGATAACCATGTAGAATTTATGGACTGGTTAGTTTAAAATGTTGTAGCATGCATGTGTGTTGCATTTTAACATTTGAAGCATGAAATGTCTTATTATATAGCATGATGAGTTCTGTAAAGGGATGTGTTATGCCGTGTTATGTTATGAATGGTTGTATGTTTTTACATGTACTAGTCAATGCAAGCATGTAGGGCCGGTCACTCTGACCCCTTGAATATTAACAAATTTAGGTGAGGAATAGCTCTTTGAAGGCGATGGCGTGATGGGACGACAGTGCCAGAACCAGTTCTTTTGTCTTTTCGAGTTCCTAGGATTAGTTTAAGAAAGTAGATGCTACTTTGAAACTATTATGAGTTTGTAATGACATTCGTATTGTTTATGATCTTATGAATGGTTTAAATATGATTATGAATGCCTTTACCTGTTAATGGTTTGGAATTAAATTTGTAATTGAGTTTTCTCATGGGTATGGATCTGGACCTAAGTCCCAGATGGGATTAGGATTTGATACTTGTACGATTTGTATATGACCTGCCCAAAGTTTTGTAACCCAAACTAAAGAAAGTTTCTGTTGTTTATTAAAAACTTTACTTTATGTAATTACATATCATTACTTATTGGAAGTGATATTTAAAAAAAAGTGGTTTAAATGTTTGGGTTAAAATTTTGGTGTGTTACAATGAAAGCTGAATGACAATATCTTAATGGAGATGCCACTAGGAGATGAGCCGGTACCTCTGACAACTATGCATTGTGATAGTCAAACAACTATGTACAAAGTAGGAAGTAATATTTATGGTGAAAAATCTACACATTAGTTTAAAACACAATTCTGTGAACCAATATTGTAAGTATCATACTGTATCGTACGATACATGTCATACATGCCATTAGAAAAATGATATGATATACACTCGTATCGCGATAAGAGTGGATATCATATATGTATTGTATGTATTGTACGATACATGCCCATATTGTACGATACAAGCTGTATCATACGATACAGGCTCGACGCACTTAAAAAGGGTTTGAATCATAATTTTACAGTTTTGGGTTTTAAAGACCTCCTAAGGGCCGACTACCTCATTTGTGTAGAAGTCGTTAGAGAGAAACTCATGCACCCTAAGAGATGTGAGAGTGCATTGGGGGCTGATTTATGCACAAGGGAAAGGGCTTTTATGATTTTCTTAAGTAAGAGTGCATCTCTACCCTTTTTTCACTCAAGGAAATGGGTTAAGATAAAAAAAATCTATTTTTTACTTCTAATTGAGTTTTTTTTTGAAAAGGTGTGGCTGGTGCTAGGAGAAAAAGGATGAGGTGGGAGTTCTCATAGGCTGGTGGCTAGGTGGCCTTATTTCGTTAAACCAAAAAACTATTTTGTTACAATGAAGAGCATAACAAAACATAGTCAAGCAGACGAATGTCGTACTGCTACAACTCCTTAACATTTAGACAAACTGGTGAATGTCGCAATTGTCGACAATCGTACTGCTAGGAACTAAGTTTATTATTTGTGTAGAAACTTGTTGAATATTTGTATATATGCCTATATTTATATTTGGTGGTTAATCGTTTATGTTTTATTTTATATCTTTCGATATCGTCTTCATATAGAGATGATCCTGTATAGCGATACTGCAGAAGCATGGATGATGTACCACGACCAAGGTCATCATTGGGATGTGTATTTTGTGGTGCTATCAACGACCCACAATGTGCCAAAATTTGATAACTCAAAAGATTACATTTTTACATCAGAAAAGCACGATCCAAGGCTTGATCCTTAGCAAACAAACCATGTTGAACACATCTATGTGGTTAGATTGAGTTGATACAACTTGCACCTATGATTTTTAGCTCATTAGTTTTGTATCTTCATTACTAACCAATATTTACCCATAAATATATATTGCCCAACTACCTTAAGTTTCTTGCACATTATCCTTCTTTTACCTAAGTTAGTAGAACTAGAGTTTATTTATTCCTACAAGTTTAGTCCAACATTGAAGGTTGTTAGAACTCAACTTTTGCAATTGCTCTTGATTTCAAAGAGTTCAGTTTTTTCTTGGAATGCACTTAAATTGTTTGAGGAAAAACCTCAACAAACTTCTATGAGTGTTTTGCAGGTTTTCTCAGCGTTTTTTACTTCTTTCCTTGAATATTTTGTTACTCAAATGACATTTCGCAAAATCTTCTCGAAGATTTTCTAAAAGGAAAAAAATTCATTTTTTATCATTCATTGTATGCATTTACCATCATACATAGTGATCAAACACCTATCTTCACACTTGTTTATTTCTCATTTTTCAAAATTATCCTTAACTTCCTTTGCTTATTTCTTCTAATATCATAGAGATTTACTTCTAGAAAATTACTTTGAGCTCATTTCAAACATTTTTCCTCTCTTTTTTTTCTTCAGAAAATTCAGTTTGTCCTACTGTACACGGTCATGCACTGTGATCAAATGCCCCACATTGCATTTATGGGAAAGCCATTGTTTTTCGGCAGAATGGGAAACAAACATGCCCCTTTTTTGGGATATCGGAAGAAGCCCATTTTTGTAGAAGGCGTGTTTGTTTCCCATTCTGCATCACAGATTTCAATCATTAGATACAAGCATCTTGGAATATGATTTTAATTTATTCATGTCTTTGGATTTAGGAGTTGAATTTGTTGCTGGTTTAGCTGATTCTCACCAGGTGAGGCTTTAGATGTGGTTCATGGATTAAAATGCTAGTGAAGCCCATCCTGCAGGAAAACAAGAAGCCTACGTGGTGTCGTGGGCTTCACATTTTCTTGCCGAGCTTAGCTATTTCATATGAAGACTTCCTTTGAAGGGGGCGTAGCTCTGAGATATTAGACTAAAAATGTACTCCCTCATGCCAGTGGATCAATTTATTTGGTTGTGGTGACTGTTTGTTTGTTTAATTTGGTTATAAATGTAGTCCTCATCGTTTCCCAAGTCCCCTCTTAGGAGATTGGATATTACAAGCCATGGACCATCTTGGAGGCCCAACCCATGGATTGGGCAAGGCTACAAATAGGTCAACCCCCAAGGCTGAGATCAAGTGATATTGAAAATCACCACCAATGGTGATTTTTTCAATATCCACCACATAATGGTGGTACTAAGTATGACTATGATGGGGAGTCCTTTTTGGCTCCCTTAAGGGCATTTCTATACCCCCAGAGCATTTTAGTGGTACCAACATGCTCTTCGTACAGGATGTGGTGGATATTGGTGATTTTCAATATCACCTTTTCTCGTTCCCCGTGTGCCTAATATGACTGGTTGAGACTTTATTTAGAAAAGCTGGGTTCGCTAATTCTAAAGCTGATAATTCTTTGTTTATTCAATGCATTAATAAACATTATTGTCACAAAGAATTCTCATGATGAAGTGAAAAACATTATTCATGGCTTTGGCTGTGACTTTTTCTATTAAAGATCTTGACTCATTAAGTTATTTCTTGGGTATAGAAGTTTTTTCTATAGAGAAAACTGGGGTTAGTCTGACCCTTATAGGATTCTTAGGTATAGAAGTGGTTTCTACTATTAATGGAATTTTCTTGTCCCAAACAAAATACTGGATCTTTTTAACAGAATAGGTATGACAGATTCCAAACCATCCTTCAAATGTTGCATTATCTAAATTTGAAGGAAATAGGCTTGATAATGCCACTCTCTATAGAAGCATTGTGGGTGCATTACAATATGTCATGTTTATGAGGCTAGATGTTGCATATTCTGGGAATAATGTCTGGCAATTTATGCATTGTCTGACTTCATCTCATTGAGCCCATGTTAAAAGAATCATGTAATATCTCAAAGTCTCAATTAATTTTGGCCTAAACATTCAAAGGTCAAGTATGATTGGTCTCTTTTTTTGACGCAAATTGGGGTGGGTGTCTTGATGACAAAAGATTGAGGAAACAACATACAGTTGCTCAATCAAGTACGAAATGAGAATATAAAGCTCTTGCAAGAGCCGAGCTTACCTGAATTTCTCAATTATTAAGAGTTAGGGATTGTTCAATCATTTAAACCGGTTCTATTATGTGATTACCTAAGAGCCACTTATCTTGCTGCCAACCCTGTGCTCGAACTAACTATGCAGATATAGATTATCACTTTGTGAGCGAAAAAAGTGGTTAAAGGTGAGATTGAAGTCAAGTTCATTTAATCAGAAGGTTAGATTATTGATATCTTTACCAAGTTCTAGCTCGGACCTAGATATTCTTTGTTGAGAGATAAGCTTTGTCTTACAGAACTGGAGATTGGCTTGAGGGGCCATGTTAAGGAATTAGTTCCTGGACCCATGGGAGATCCATACCCAAATACCCAAAGGGCATCCAAGATCAATGAAGCTAAAGATAAGAATCAATAGCAATCTAGAAGACATGAAAATAGAAGTCTAGTAGGAGTCGAATCTTGTAAAAATGAAAATGCAACTAGATATGGACTCGTGAAATCCAATGGGAAGGAAAGTCCATCTTTTGAGAGCCGGGTTTCCATGTTAGGACTAAATTACCATCCTAATGAGATTGTATAAGCCATGTAAATATTCTTCAATTTCTATTTAATGGAACCACACACTCAATCAAAATCATTGAGACTGTGAGAGGGTCTCTATTTAATGGACGTAGGTCAATAAGATCGAACCACGTGAACAGCTTGTGTCGTAGCTTGTGTCGTGTGGTGTGCTTGTTTATATTCTTTTTTTATAAAAAATTGATACCAGGTGTGGTCACACCATAACTATGATATTACAAAATATGTACACATTAAGAAACAAAAGGCAAAAAGTACAGAAAAAATTAAACCCTGCAGGCAACAAAATGCAAAATCCACCATGATAACATTTGGTGACATACTTCCTCCCTATGCCACCGCATGCTTCCCGAACTCCACATGCAGCACCAACCTGACTGCTGCTTGAATCTCCCGTGATGGTGCACTTGCCTGTATGCTTAGACAGGTTCAAAGCCTCCTTGACCAGCCTCTAGAAACATATCTGCCATGAAACCATTCAAAATAGACATGGTCTTTGAAGATTTGCCCAGCTCATTGTGCACCTGCTTCAACACCTTGCACACATAGGTTTTGTAGAGGGGGTTCAACGCATTTGTCTTCACCTCTCCTTTTGCTCCTTTTTCTAGTTTTCTCTTGTTTGCCACTGTAATAATTAATCACAAAAGAAAACTCATACCTGGGAAGCATATTGCATAAAGACTCCATTTTTGTGGATAGATGTCAAGGAACATGCCAATTTCAGGAAGTTCAATAGCTTGTATCAGGATGAAAATAAAGAAAACTATCAGCCGCTTAGAATCTTGACATCCTATCAGTTTCTTTCCTTATTGGCTGGTCCCTCCTATTGGTTCTTATAAATGTTAAGAAGCTAGCCTTTCCCAACTAAAGGAACTGAACCTAGATGGTTGTATAAGGCTTCAATCTATCTCTCAGCTTCCTTCATCTCTAATCAAACTCGATACCAGTCATTGCAAGTCACTGAAGAAACTTTCAGATTCCGTTGCTAGCCTTTCCCAACTAAGGGAACTGAACCTAGCTTATTGTTCAAGGCTTCAATCTATCTCTCAGCTTCCTTCATCTCTATTCAAACTCGATGCCAGTCTTTGCAGTGCGTTGGAAACGATCCCTGACCTTTCAAACTTGAGGGATTTAAAGGACTTGGATCTAAGATTTTGCAAGAAGCTTGTGGCGATCTACGACCTAGACAAGTTGACATCCTTAAGAACCTTGAATTTGGCTGGCTGTGAAAGCCTTGACTATAATTTGATGAAGAGGCATTTTGAGGTACTACGTTGAATAAACATTAATAATTAAGAATACCATTTCACTTTTCTGAATGCGCTTGTAGGCTGTTGGAAAAATCAAATTGCACTTGATGAATATTGGTTCATGCTTAATATTTTCTGTTGCAGGTGACCACGTTCGAATCATTGAAGCACTTCAGCATTTCTGGAATTCTCAAAGATCAGCAATTACACTTTGTTCTTCCTTCCAATGCATCACTATACATCACAGATTTGTTTGTTTACTATGACTATTCAGGCAGTTCTGTGCGTATCCAAGCTATAGTAAACAACCAGGTGGTCTTTGACGACACACTTGAAGCTCCTTCGCGTTACAGCAGAGTTTATAGGAAGCGTTTTGAAAGGGATGATGAGATAAATGGGCATTTCAGGAATGAAAATAATCAGATGATGATGATCATAAATGCATCTACAACTCTGACAAGGGGTAATATACGGCTGGATAGCTTCTAAGTGGGCTTGGCAGCTTTGTTAATTCATTACCAACTATGACAGCAAATAACCGTTTAAAAGATTCTGGTGGGTTAGGCCACCTATGAAGAATGCATGGTTCATATTTTGGTGTGCAGGAGAACGGCGTGCAAAGACCAACACTTCACTTTGAACAACCGATTATTCCTGATCTCCAAGCAGACATACCACCAAGCCTAAGAGAAAGAGGGCCTAGAAGTTTTGCAAATCTCTAATGCAGGAATCATCTTTGACCTGACCTCAAGTAACTCTGCCAAAGTCTGTTTGAAAAGCATCTGAAAACTAGCTGATTCCTCATTACGAAGGCAAAGAAAGCACCTGATCCATGCCTGGTTTTTGTCTCCTGTCATGCAAATCAACGCTTGATTCATCAAGCTCTTCTATGCTGCTTTTCAAGATTTTTCTCTCGCAAATATTGAAGTGAAAAACAGAGGCTCATATTTCACTTAGCATTGCCACCCATTTCCCAGCATCAAGATATCTTGCCTCTCGCATACACTCAGACAAAGTTGGTATGGAGTCTTTACGGTGCCATCTCACTGCTGAATCAGGCGCAAGTATGCGTTTGATTGATGTATCACCAAAAAAAAAGAAACAAAAAGATATGTTATTTTGTGCTTCTACGATTATGTCATCCTAGTGGAAACAATTGGACCCTGTTGATTGTCTTCTACCTGCAGGTGATAAATTTTCAAATGAATGTTCTTTTATACAAATAATAGTATGATATTTGATCACATTTGTAAGAAACAGTATGAACAGGACTATAATCGGTGCTTTTTTTTATGTGATTTCTCTAAGAAGTTTATTTTCACAAAAATCAAATATTTCTTGATAAAAAACAAGTCTAATTGGTGTTATCTGAAAGTTTCTCCAGTGACTCGCAACACTCTAGGGATATCTTGCTTAGTTTCTTTAGCTCTCCAACAGAATTAGGGATGCTTTTCAATCTACGGCATTTAGCTCCTCCACAGGAGACATGAACCGTCCAAGGGAAGCAGGTAGCACTTCCATGGATGCACATTCTTTGATTGAGAGTTTATTAAGGTTCTTCATCTTTTCTATTGAATCAGGAATCTTTCTCAATGACTTGCAGCGATCGAGGATGAGCTCTTCTAATGATTCCATGTCTCCAATTCGTTCTGGCAAAGCAAGCAAACTTGAGCAGCCTTCAAGTCTGAGGCTCTTAAGAGAACTCAATCGACAAAGACTATTAGGTAGTTCTAGTAGCGACACACACCCCTGCATGCTCAACAAATTCAACTTGTTAAGGAGCCCAATGGTTTCATCAACCTTAACCAAACTCGAGCAGCCATCGAGGATGAGCTCTTCTAATGATTCCATGTCTCCAATTCGTTCTGGCAAAGCAATCAAACTTGAGCAGCCTTCAAGTCTGAGGCTCTCAAGAGAACTCAACCGACAAAGACTATTAGGTAGTTCTAGTAGCGACGTACAGCCCCACATGCTCAACAAACTCAACTTGTTAAGGAGCCCAATGGTTTCATCAACCTTAACCAAACTCGAGCAGTAATCAAGTATCAACTTCACCAGGCATGGCAAAGGAGCAAAACTTGGAGTCTTAATGAGCTCACGACATCCGCAGAGATTAAGGACCTTCAGATTGCTGAACACCAGTGATGCTAACCCTTGCTTGCTCCACAATAGTTCACGCATGGAGTCATCACATACCTCGAGGACAACAAGTTCCTCAAAATGACAGCCTTCAAATGTCATCCATCTCATGGAAGGACCTTCCCATTTCAACCATTTTAGCTTCTTAGGGAGATGCGAAAGTGTGTCTTTGAACTTCGGATTACTGCTGCTTATGTGAAGCAATCTAAGGTTGGGCATTTTTGCAAATGCTTTGGTATTCAAATTTTGCTCTCTGTTGTCATACTCCAGAACGATGGCTTGGATACTTTTATTTGTTTTTCCCTGAATACGCAAAACAAAACAAGCTTTAATCAGTATGACTATTAAGAAATCATGAAACCTTGGCCTTAGGCTTTGGGATTGCTTCAGTATGATAATCAAGGACATCTAGAGTCACTACTAGCACTCCATAGACTAAGAAGTTAAAAAAGATATTTTGAAGACTTAGATGTCTACATACCTGTTTCTGAATTTAGGAACTTTGAGCAGTTCGTTCGCTGGTCTATTTCTTACCTCGTTGCACACTATATGTTTGTTATGAATAACATGCTGATGCTCGCAGCCTTAGCCGGTTAAAGTCTTTCATTGACCTACTTGAAAGACTTCTGTAGACACCCACAATTTTTGTTGGGTTTTTGCCTAGTTTTTGGCAATTCTGGCCAGTAACATGCACATCTGGCTTCTTGATTTGACAATTTTTGTTGGGTTTTTTTCAAATATAAATTTTTTCTCCTACACATTTGTGAATGTCTTCATGCTTGTATCCCTTATGCTATTTTATTAAAATGAGGCTCACACATTTTTTTGGACATTAGCAACCATGAGTTGGGTAGGTCCCCAAAATGTGTACTTTTTTTAACTAAATACTCCCACTTCTGTTCATGTCCTGACCTTTGCACACTAACGTCCTCACACATTTGCGAATGTTCTCGTGCTTGTGCCCCTTATGCGATTTTAATAAAAGGAGTTCATATATTTTAGGTACCTTTGCAACTCATGGTTGCAAATATCACTGTATTTGTAAATGTTAGCACATATCAAGCAAAGAGCCTAGTATTTGCAAAAGTGCTGTAAAAAGTAGAAAAAACCTTTAATGGCACTTGTAAAGCTTTGCTAAAGCCTTTAGTGATGCTCATAAAGCATCACTAAATTTTTTTAACGATGCTTCAAAAGTGCCACTAAAGCTTTTAAGAGAAAATTAACATATTTAAAAGAATATTCACATAAGAAATTCATATATTTAAGAGAGAGAAATTGCATATGTTAGAAAATTCACGTATTTAGATATTTGAGAGAAAGTTCACGTATCAAGAGGAAATTGGCTTGTACGATGGTTAAGGTCCTTCTACAGCAAAAAATTTACTAATTTGAACATTGGACAGATTTTAGAATTTGTAAGAAACTTCAAAAAAACACGTCATTTTTATCACAGTGTACGGTCATTTCCATTAAACAAATTGAACTACTGGCTTGAGTGGCTAAGGAACCTCTTTGGGAACAATAGATTAAGAATGAAAAGTTTGAAGCATGGGCAAAGCTAAACAAGAAAAAAGCTAAAAATGAAAAAGGCACTTAACCCCATGAACTCGAAAAGTAGCATAAGATGCTACATAAATCAACTGGATTTCAAGTTAAAAGTACTAATTAAGCATCAACATAGAGGTAACAAAACCAGACAGGGTCATTTTTTTTACAACTTGGTGCATTCATCGACGGCCTAGAGGACATATCCATGAATCTAAAAGGACTAATTAAGCATTTTTCTTAAACAAATGTTTTAGGACTCGAGGAGTCACAACCAAGTTGATTCAACTCAAGTAGCCCAACTCAAATACTACTGTTTCAAAGACAACTAAAGGAGCCTTAATTTCTTGAGAAAATAAACAAAATAAGCGGACTAAGTATAAATAATAAGAAACAATTCAAACCATGACATCCAATGAATCAAACTATCAAGTTAGAGTCAACAATTAAGGGTACTGTGAGTGAATCCTGAAAGAGTTTTCATGGCTTTGCTAGCACCGAATAATTGGTTCGTGGTTTATTTCTAGCACAATAGTCCATAGCAGCATAAGATGGATAGATTTAGATGGACATAAATCGGGTAGATCCAGGTCAACCAGTATCAATATATACACTTCTATATCTAACAAAATTAATTCATAATTGATCTACTCAGGTGTGTGTGTAAAAATGTGAAGTGGACTGTGTCACGTCAGTAGAGGCTCAGATAACATGGCACAATATGGGTTCGATCGGCGCAACACACTTTTCACAATGGTGAGTGGTGATCCCATACGTCGGACATCACATATATGTTCTGCTGCAAAAGAGCTTCACTAAGAGATATGGAGTAAAAAAATATAAAATGTAAGTAGTCATTTAGAATTTATCCTTATACTCTATGCTGTCTCTCTCTCTCTCTCTCTCTCTCTCTCTCTCTCTCTCTCTCTCTCTATATATATATATATATATATATATATATATATATATATATATATATATATATATATATAAGTAACGATCCTTGTCAATGTTGGAAAAAATATGAACTAAAACAAGAATTTACAAATCTGCGATCCGATGCTTAGAGGCATGCAATTAAGATGCATTGTTTGCAACTTCCATGAAATGGGTTGCACATGACCGTGCCCCCAACATAACCTAAGCCTCAAGAATTTTCTTCTTTTTGCAATTTCAGAATATCTCTTTGCACACCACGGTTTGGCCACAGTTTTGAAACGAAGGAGAGGAAGAAATGTGACCAAGTTTTATGGTTGAATGGCTAGAAGCGTTGACAAAAATGATCAAAACTGTCCAATAACAACTACCCTATAATACAGTTAATGTCATTGGTGATATGAATACAGACATTATTTTAACACTTTTAATAAAAATAATATTTAAATAAAAGAATTTGCGTTGCCTTATCTTATTTTTCAAAAAAAAAAATTCAAACTCATTTGTCGGGTCATATCCAATCTTTGAGACGTAGGTCTCAATGTGCCTCGCCCCACTGCAAGAATGCAATATATTCATTCACGTTGGACCTCAAGTACCTTGCATCCAATTCTATTGAAGAAATTTTTCTTTTTTACAAGAATAGAACAAAAAATTGAGAAAAATAATACAGAAGAGAAATACAAAAAGCTCTTCCTCCATGAAATGGGTATATATATAGAGGCTAAAAGTGAATTTATATAGAATAACGACATGATTTATTTGTTTAAGAGAAAACTACCACCATTTGCCTAACATCTCACAAGATGAAATAAACGACTAGAGTGTAGAAAATTATCAATCTTCCAATCTTTTTAAGTAATTGAATGTATTCATAAGTAAAACATAAAAGCAACTAAATAAATTAAACATAGCTATTGTGCAGCTTCCCTAAACCTTCTAAATATTTCTTAGTTTCTAGGAAAATAAATTAGATTCAATCTAAATCAATTAAGTCGAATTCATTCTCAAAAGACTTGTGACAGATCTTCATTCTGAGAATATTAAAAATAAAGCAAAGATATGGGCCTTACTTTTTTATTGTGCAGTACTTGCCATATGTCATCCCTGTCCCATAACCTGCTGCGCAATTTTGGGTCTGATGTCGCTCCATGTGCTGACATGCCTTCCTGGCGTACTATCTTTCTCCCCATATCTCGAATTTGATCATTCATTGTAAACCTATTTTCTGTGTCGATACTAACAAGAGACCTGTTTTCGAGAACATTCAGTGCGACCTCTGGGGAATAATCCTCCCAAATGTAGGTCGGATATTCTTTATCCTTTCCAATAAAGAAACATGCTATGTCTAAAAAGATGCACTTCTCATTTGGTTCTAGTCCTTGGTAACTTATTCTCAGCCTTTCATGGACGTCCTTATGCTGATCTTTTTTCAACTTTTCCAACAATTTTTCCCATTGATCTTCATTTTTGCCATAGAAGAGTGGGCCAAATACTTTAAGCGCCAGTGGTAGTCCCCCTGTTATTTTGACAGCTGCTTTAGATAGATGGTCGAACTCAGGGGGCGACCTGCCATCCGAGAAAGCATGGCGACAGAATAGCTGAAGCGAATGCGTATAGTCCAGCTCCTTGTGGATATAAATTTTTTCTTTTTGCACTCCGTGCATAACAAGTACCGCCATATCTCTTGTTGTGACAAGAATCCTACTTCCTTCACCAAATATTTGTTCAGCTGTGAACGCCTGAAGTTGATCCACATGATCTACGTCATCGAGGATTATGAGAACCCTCTTGTGTCCAAGTCTTTCCTTGATCAATCTTTTTCCTTCTTCAACTCTAGATATGGTTTTGTCTTCCACTAAAATGTCACGAAGAAGCATGGCTTGTAACGAAGGAAGTCCATTAAGCTTCTTTGCTTTTTCCCTGACATCCGAGATGAAGCTAGTACCTTCAAATTCAGGAGATAGCTTGTTATAGATGGCCATTGCAATTGTTGTCTTTCCAATCCCGCCAGGCCCGCAGATTCCAACAATGCAGACACCATTTGCTTCTGTTTCCAACTTTTTCTTCACATCATCTATGCAAGGATCGATCCCGATATGCGCTATGTCAAATGGGACCTTCTCTAACATGTTAAACACCTGTTGGACTATCTCCGTTACTAGCTCTGCTTCGTTTCTGCAATGTGACAATACCAAGAGTACTTTAATTTGTTGACAACCAAAAACCCAAATCAACTCTCTTTTTTTATGTTTTTCCTTTCTTAGATCAGATCTTATGAATGCCAGCTACAGTGTTTGTTTAATAGAAAATGAGTTTTGAATAATGTGCATTGGTAAGCTTTGTAAGGCTTCAAAAATCAACAATCCATAATGCACAAAAGTTTCACAACTCAAAAAATCATATTTTTAAATCAAAATAACACAATCCAAGGGTTTATCTGTGTGTAGGGCTGGAAAACGATACGAGCAGCTAGCCATTGGGCTCGTTTTGACTCGTAAGTTGAGCTCGGTGGGCTGAGCTATGAGCACCTTGTTTAGGTAAATGAGCCAAGTATGAAAATGACAAGCTTGGCTCGGCTCACCTCTTATAGGCTCGTTTTATATATTATAAATTTGTGTATTACATATTTTATACATATATTATATGTATTCATAAAATGTATACTGTATGTGTTCTATATACATTTACTATACATATATTATATTATTAAATATATATTTTATATATTATCAAGTTTTAAAAACATCTAAAAAATTAACCTTTTTAGAAAATGAGCCCGATTGTGATAGCCGGGTGACGGTTCATGAGCTAAGCCTGAGTAGGGCATGCCCTAGACGAGTTTGTGCTCGATTATCAACAGTATCTATTTGGTCAGATTGAGTCGATGCCTATGATTTCCAAGTCAATAGTTTTTTTTCATCAATAGCATCAAATAAAATATACACTATATATATATATATATATATATATATATATATATATATATATATATATATATATATATATATATATATATATATATATAGAGAGAGAGAGAGAGAGAGAGAGAGAGAGAGAGAGAGAGAGAGAGAGAGAAGCTTCCAATGCACACAAGCTATGGACACGTGTCAAAGGCATTAAAATGTCTTTTAGCGCGGTTAGCACCTGCTGCTAAATCGTTTGTTTTGCATGCGATGCACACGCGGGCTCTTTTAGCGTCGTCCATCATCCGCGATGGACAACACTGCTGTATTGGCAAGGGTTTTTTTGCACTATTTTTTTGTGCAAAGTGAGTGAGCTTCGTTTGAGCACCGAGAGAGAGAGAGAGCGAGAGAGTCCCTTAGGTGCATAGCTACGGACAGGATGATGCTGAGCGTCTATCGTCCGGCGCGACAGACGCTTAGCATTTTTTCCCGCAAAAAACTTTTAGCGTGACAAAAAGTCGCATAAAGGTCACGGACCTTTAATGAAAACTTTTAATCGCTGCTAAAACTCTTTCGATGGAAAAAAAAGGCGCTGAGCGTCGTGGCGCGATGGACACTCAGCGTCATCCCTGTGCGCTGCTAGTCATATATATATGGTTTATTTGAATTGTGTTTCAATTCGTTATAACTGGATCCACACTAAGGGTGTTATCGGGTCAGATCTTATCTGACATAATTCTGGATTGAGTATAAAATTTGTCCCAAACGTCACCCAATCTAATTAGAGTTCGGGTCCAGATCCGGGTATGACTGGAAATTGTGGACCCATATGGGTTAATAGGTTCAGGTAAATACCAGGTTGGGTATAATCTGATATGGTTTTCAATAGAACCAATTATTTTTATCAAGTCTAAGAACTAGATCCAAACCCAACCCATTTGATTCGGGTTTAGATACACCTGAAAAATGTAAATCCACATAGGTTAAAGGGTTCTGGTATGACTGATTCAGGTTTTAATGGGTTTGGGTTTCATTCGGTTATTGATATGATATTTATTTTACAACCAATCAGAAAATACGTAAATTAATTGAATCGACTATTCATTAAAAAATTATATACTAACAAATGAGTAGTTTATTAACAATTCTAAATAATGCCAAAATCTAAATATAAAAAGAGTATCTCAATACCAAACAATCATGCTGGAAGAGAGAGAGAGAGATTTTGTTACTGACTCGTGCCTTGGAGACAGTAATACCCAGATAAAATAACCCGTTGGTTAGACTATTAGAGTCCCCTACTTTACACCTTATTCTTGCATGCCGGAGGGAGAGAGAGAGAGAGAGAGAGAGAGATTTTGTTACTGACTCGTGCCTTGGAGACACTATACCCAGATAAAATAACCCGTTGGTTAGAGTATTAGAGCCCCCTACTTTACACCATATTCTTGCATGCTGGAAGAGAGAGAGAGAGAGAGAGAGAGAGAGAGAGAGAGAGAGAGATTTTGTTACTGACCCATGTGCCTTGGTGACAGTATACCCAGAGAGATCCCCTGCACTTCTCAACGCCTTCCTCCACTCGTCCAATTCTTCTTCCTTCCTGTCTTGGTGCTTGCTGAAAGCATCTTCGAATGATCCCTTCTGGTTTCTGACGTCAGAAGGCTCAACATGATAAAATACCGGAATTATGGGCCTCTTTTGTTGATACACATTGTTAATCTCCACCATCTTGGCAATCTCCTTGAGACACCATTTAGAATGGGCGTATTTCTCCGAGAAAATGGGTATAAAAATCTGGGATTTCTCAATGTAGTTGAGCAGCTCAGTGATTCTCTCACCCCTCTCCAAGTTCTCGCTGTCGATGAATGCGTATATGCCACGCCCCTCCAGTTCCTTGTGGAGAGGATTCGTGAAGTTGTTGCGGGTGTCAGCTCCTGTAAAACTTAAGAAAACGTCAAAATCAAAGCCACCATGCTTTTTTGGTGGTGCCGTTGATGGCCCTGCCATGTCTCCCATGGCTTCCTTCTCCTTATTTTCCTTTTCTGCTTTTGTGCTACATTCTTGGGCGTCCATCTCAAAAGAATAAGGTGGAAAGGCTTCCCACTCTGGTACTTCAATTTTTTTCTTAAACAGGATGCCTTTGTATGCCCGATAAGGAGCTACATGGGAGCATATATATAGAGTAAATGAAGATTATTTAATTTTTTTTTATTTTGTAGAAAAATGAAAAAGAAATGTTAAAAGACATGGCAAGTTCATAATTCTAAGAATGTAACTTAAATTTGAGAAATGAAAGTAAAAAATAAGAGAGAGATAGAAGCTAACCCAATTAAGTGCATGTCCTTACTTCAACGAGTCAGAAGCTCCTCCCCTTGTCACCCGTCTCACCCTTTCATTATATTTTGACAAATTATTGGATGAGAATATCGGAGTTTGATGCTTGCTGGTCCCACGTATGAGAGCGACAACTACCAAACTCAAGCCCAAGTGCATGTCACGACAATTAATATCTACTTTGTGTTGTGAATATCATTAAACAGTTATATATGATCAAAGTTAGCCTTAAAACCCTATAATGGGGCTTGACTTGGCTCTTATACACTTCTCTCATCACCTTCTCATCCGAACAACTACGAATTGATTAAGTGAAAATTAAAAAATAGTTGATCATGATTGTCACTTCATAAGGGCCAGACATTGATGGTGGTGAGATTTGTTGGATCATATTTCGGATCACACAATTTCACAATCAACAACACGACATACAACATGATATGAATTAACAAAGTAATCATAATAAACAGTTTATCGAAACATAAACAGAGAGCAAGCATGTTAGTTTCCGCATAAAATCAAAATCCAGACCACAACACATGAACAAGCAGATGCACAGGACACAATAAAAACAACGAAACATGTTAATATTGTATAAATGGCTAAGGCATACGAAAGTACTCTCCTTAGAGAAGATTTGCCCCCACATACAGTGGAAACAGGGTCTGGCGTCCTTCCCCCATGATACAATAATCTCGATGATCAAAATCGGTGCACTCCGACGGATCATCCTACAAAGACAATCTCTACGAACCGATGTTGCAAAAAAAACCCTTTTCGGGACAACTCAAGAGAAAGAGAGCAACAGAGAAAGAGAAAATACAGAGCCTTTCTTCCTCAGAATTATGCGTAAAGCACCTATGTAACCCCAGCCCTAATCATATTTTTATAACCTATGAACGATTACGAAAACGTAGAAGCGACCCATTACGAAATCCGAGGAGCCGAGACCTATTAACGGAATCCGAAGAGTTGAACGGAATCCGAAGAGCTATTAACGGGCACGGACTACGAGGAGTCATGACTCGTTATCATTTCTCATAACCCATTAAAGAATCCAAATATTTACAGAAACTTTGGGCAAAAAGATACTTTGGTCTTGATTGGATATGGCCCTAAAAAGCCAATTACCTGAACCTGAGCCCGTCCTGGTACAACACGACATGGTTGGCGCACGCGCGCGCATGTGTGTGGTAGTCATTCCAACCCCTTGTTCTTAGGAACAAGTGTAAGAGTTTACATGTGGGTTATAAACCCACAACAAACTCAAACCTCTTCAATATGAGACTATTCCACATTATCAAAACCAAACTTTTTCCAAAAAGAAAAACAACCTACGTCTCTTCTTTTGAATTCTCTCTCCCCTCCCTTCTTACACCTAACATTCCCCCACAAATTCAAAGAATGAAACATGAAGAAACCAGGATGCAAGATGAGATAATCTGCAGCAGGACATATCATGCTTTCAATAATGGTACCTTCCGGTTTGAACCACTACCTTAGTTGACTAACTTTACCGTCACAGAAACGAAGTGAACTGATGTCTTGAACTTGAACCTTTGGTGTAAGAGTGTCCATTAGCAACAACACAATAAAGGTTCTGGTTGTAATCTTTAGGGGCGGCGTGTTAAAGGTCATGCGCCCGAATCCTGTTTAATGAGTGACTTCAGGAATAACCCAATTCCTTAAACTGCGGCCACACAGTCACACTCACATAGGTGGGCTTCTCTAGAGATGCACTGCTAACATCTCGCCGATAAGGCTTTGAACCCATTCAGAGTTTTAACTCTTCCTTAACTTGCAGCTACAACACCTTTCCAGAGTAATCAGAAAAATAGACACAGATACATAGTATCATATAAATAAGGTGCTATCCAGTTCGCCCTATAGTTGTTATTACCACATTGACCCTACTTTGTGGGATCTCCACTCAGATAGGCTGGGTTGCTACTGTAGATAAACTACTGATGGGTTTCAGTCCCACCCCCTCTATGAATTTCAGAACTAATAACTTATCTAGTCCTTTCGTTAATGGATCAGCTATGTTCTCTTTGGATCCAACATAGTCCACAACAACCACTAACTGCGACACTAGTTCTCTTACAGATTTTATTGTGACTTGGATGTGTCTTCTCTATTTTTTATTATATTTTGTGCTTTTGATTTTTACAATTGTGGCCATATTGTCACAATGCACAGATATTGCAAGAATTGGTTTGCTCATTAAAGGAAGTTCCTCAAGAAGTCTCTTTAACCATTCAACTTCCAATCTTGTGATATCTAAAGAAAAGAGCTCAGTCTCAAAAGTAGACCGCGATAAGATGGTCTGCTTTACTGATCTCCAGGCGACTGCGCCACCACCCAAGGTAAATATATACCCTGTTACGCCATAACTCCCAGAGTTCATGGCTATCCAGCTCACATCACTATATTCCTCAAGAACTGCAGGGAATCTCTTGTAATGCAAACTCAAGAAAATGGTTTCTTTCAGGTACCTAAGTACCATATCCAATGCCTTCCGATGAGTGCGATTTGGACAACTTGTGTATCTACTTAATTTTGTCACGGAGAACGAAATATCTGGTCTCATGCAATTAGCAAGATACATTAAACTTCCAATAATCTGGGAATACCTTAATTAAGACACTGGAATACTAGGCGTATTCTTATGAAGAGGAATAGAAGAGTCATATGAAGTTGCTACAGATCTCTCTTGGTTATAGTCAAATTTCTCAAGTATTTTCTCAACAAAGTGAGATTGAGAAATGGCTATCCCCTCTGCTGAAGAGTCAGGTTTAAGCCTAAGATCACATTTGCAACACCCATATCCTTCATATCAAACTTACTACTAAGAAACGACTTTGTCTCATTCACAATTCTCATATTGGAACCAAACAATAAGATATCATCTACATAGAGGCATAAAATAATACAACGATCACTTTTAACTTTGCAATAAGCACACTTATCAGATTCATTGACAACAAAGCCAAATGATAAAATAATATTATCAAACTTCTCATACCATTGTTTAGGAGCTTGTTTTAGTCCATATAACGACTTAACAAGTCTACAAACTTTGTTTTCATTATCAAGAGCCACATAACCCTCAGGTTGATCCATATAGATCTCTTCTTCAAGATCGTCATGCAAGCAAGCAGTCTTCACGTTCATTTGATGGACCGAGAGATAATAAATGAAAGCCAGTGCAATAAGCACCCTAATTGTGGTCATCCGAGTAACCAGAAAATAGGTGTCAAAGTAATCTATTCCCTCCTTTTGTTTGAACCCTTTAGCAACCAGTCTCGCCTTGTACTTGTCAATGGATCCGTCTGGTTTCAACTTCTTCTTAAAGATCCATTTGCACCCAATGGTGGAACTACCACGAGGGAGGTCAACCAATTTCCAAGTGCCATTAGAGACAATGGAATCCATTTCACTCTTTATGGCTTCTTTCCAATGCCTTGCTTCAGGTGAAGTCATTGCATCTCAGAAAGTGGGAGAATCATCCTCGATAAGATAAATGATAAAATCACTTTTCAAATCCTTGGTAATCCGTGGTCTCTTGCTCCTTCTAGGTTCAGCCACTTCCTCAGACTCAATGAGTCTAGGATGGGAACAAGATGGTTCTACCCCTACATTTGTTATCATTTCCACATGTTCGAGAATGAAACCAGAAGTTGAAGGTATATCTAAAAAAGAAAGATTTTGAGATACACCAACTTTCATGAGAAATACATCCTCAAAGAATATAGCTTCTCGAAGCTCAACAATAGAGTTTACATCTATGCCAGATATCTCAGACTTAATTACTAAGAATTTATAGGCATAATTGTTCTCTACATAACTAAAAAAGACAGCATCTACGGTTTTCGGACCCAACTTCTTCCTGTTGTGCTCTGGGATAAGTACCTTTGCAAGGCACCCCCATACTTTAAGGTATTTTAAGCTAGATTTTTTATTTCTCCAAAGTTCAAAAGGGCTATTATGTTTTTGAGGAACTCTATTCAGGATATGATAAGTCGTATTCAGAGCATCCCCCCACATGTAGGTAGGTAATCTAGAACTCTCAAATAGAGCATTAATCATGTTAGTTAGAGTTTTATTCGTTCTTTCTGCAATCCCATTAGATTGAGGAAAATATGGAGCAGTAAACTCATGAACAATGCCAACAGATTTGCAATATTCATCGAGTTTATTAGAGGTATACTCTTCTCCTCTATCAGACCTCAATCTTTTAAGTTTTCTACCAGTTTGTGTTTCTGCTTCATTCTTAAAAATAAGAAACTTATCAAAAGCTTCATCTTTTGATTTTAGCAGATACACATAACAATATTTAGTGTCATCATCTATAAAAGTGATAAAATACTTTTTATGATTTCTAGTTAACACTCCATTAAACTCACAGATATCTATGTGCACCAGATTCAAAATTTCAGAATCTCTAACAATCGTATAGAATGGTTTCCTAAATTGTTTTGCTTGCACACAAATTTTATATTTCTTAGTTTTATCAATAGAATGCTTAGGAATCATCTTCAAGTTCATCATGTGTTTCACAGAATTGAAATTCACATGACCTAATCTATTATGCCATAAGTCAGATAATTCTATATTATATACAACATTAGACAATGAATCAAAAGAAATATCATTCTCTAATTTATCACTGCAAACATGTTCAACACAAAGTTTAAACAAACCATCATCTAAATACCCCTTGCCAATAAAAGTTTCAGAATGTAAAATAACAACTTTATTACATTTAAAGTTAAATTCATAACCCTCTCTAACAAGACATGAACCACTTAAAATGTTTCTTCTAACTACAGGCACATGGTGCACCCTGTGTAAAGATAGAACTCATCTTGAAGGAAACTTCAGATCCACACGTCCAATCCCTAACACCTTTGCAGCCGTTGAATTACCCATAGTCACGGATCTGCCTGCAGCAGCCTGGTATGACACAAAGATAGACTTATCAGCACAAACATGCACATTAGCCCCAGTGTCAACCAGCCACTCAATTAGCTCATAAACGTGATAGATTTGTGGGTTAATAGAAACATACCCAGTACTGGTCCCAATGACTTCAGTCACCATATTGACTTGAGGCATTCCATCTGTGGTCCCATGAGCCTTGGCCTTCTTGGAATGACATTCCTTAGCGCAGTGCCCAACCTGCCCACAGTTCCAACACAATTTGTTCTTTGCCTTTTTTTGGATTTTAGCCTTAGGTTTGAACTGGTTTTTCATTGCAAATTTTGGTTTTTGTCCCTTGCCCTTAAAAGATCCAGTCATCATGTTCACTTTAGGTTGTTCAGTTGGCATCACGATCTGTTTTTTACTTTTGTGCTCTTCTTTAATGGCAATAGCTACCATAAGATCATCCAGGGAGATCTTTCCTCTACGGTGCTTGAGAGACATACCAAAGTCTACCTAAGACTTAGAAAATTTCTCCACGATGGTCATAACTTGAAACTTCTCAGGAAGTTTTATATCAGCCTCAGCCAAACTGTGCAGCAACAGTAGAAACACGTGTGCCTGCTCAGTAACCGACTTGCCCTCTACCATCTGATATTTCAAAAACTTGGCAATAGAGTACTTCTCAAGACCTTGGTCTTCGGTATTATACTTCTTGTCAAGTTGATCCCATAGGGCTTTAGCAGTGGTAGACGAGGAGAAGTATACATCGAACAATGTGTTGGACAGAGCCAACATTATGCAACCATGACATATACTGTCCTTTTATTTTCACTCTACAGCCGCACTGACTGCAGCAGGGTAAGGGTTAGTTTCAAAAACCGAAGGGCAATCGAGTTCCAGAACAGATAACAACCCTATTGTAGTGAACCAGATTTTCATGCGTTGCTGCCAATGCTTGAAATTCTGACCGACAAATTTTTCTGGCATACCTGACATGTCCACTTTTCGTATAAAAGCAAAAGAGGTCGGCATGCTTAGAATCTTCTCTAAGACTATTGGATCATATTTCAAATCACACAGTTTTATAATCAACAACATGACATACATCATGATATGAATTAACAAAGTAATCATGATAAACAGTTGATCGAAACATAAACATGAAGCAAGCATGTCAGTTTCCACATAAAACAAAAATCTAGACCACAACACATGAACAAGAAGATGCACACGACATAATAAAAACAACGGAAACATGTTAATATTGTATAAATGGCTAAGGCGTATGAAAGTACTCCCCTTAGAGAAGATTCACCCCCACATACAATGCAAACAGGGTCCGGCGTCCTTCCCCCAGGATACAATAGCCTCGACGATCAAAATCGGTGCACTCCGACGGATCGTCCTTCGAAGACAACCTCTACGAACCGATGTTCAGAAAAAACCTTTTTCGGGATAACTCAGGAGAGAGAGAGAGCAACAGGAAAAGAGAAAACGTAGAGCCTTTCTTCCTCAGAGTTATGCGTAAAGCACCTATTTAACCCCAGCCCTAACCATGTTTGTATAACCCACGAACGGTTACGAAAATGTGAAAGGGACCCATTACGGAATCCGAGGAACCGAGACCCTTTAACGAAATCTGAAGAGTCGAGATCCGTTAACGGAATCCGAAGAGCCATTAATGGGCACAAACTACGAGGAGTCATGACCCGTTATCATTTCTCATAACCCATTAAAGAATCCAAATATTTACAGAAACTTTGGGCAAAAAGATACTTTGGTCTTGATTGGATATGGCCCTAAAGGGCCAATTACCCGAACCTGAACCCGAACCCGAGCCCGACCCGGCTCAGCCCAGCTCGGCTCGGCACAACACGATTGGCGTGCGTGCGCATGCGCGAGCATGTGTGTGGTACTCATCCCAACCCCTTGTTCTTAGGAACAAGTGTACGAGTTTACATGTGGGTTATAAAGCCCACAACAAACTCAAACTTCTTCAATATAGGACTATTCCACATCATCAAAACCAAACTTTTAAAAAAAAAAAAAACAACCTACGTTTCTTCTTTTGAATTATCTCTCCCCTCCCTTCTTACACCTAACAAGATTGACATGAAAACCTAACCATGGGAATGATGATAGGGGAGTGGGCGACCGAAGCCCTGGTAATTGGCAGCCATAACTATAACGGTCTTAAGGTAGTGAAATTCTTTGTTTGGCAAGTTTATATATGCATGAAAAGCATAATGATCTGGGGCACAGTCTCAGAGAGAGGCTCAGTGAAATAGACATGTTTGCAAAGATTTAGACTACCACCTAGATAGAAAGATCCTATGAAGCTTGACTTGAATAGGGAGTGATTTGACTTTGACTTAATCAGACTTAAACTCGAATTAAGAATAGTCCAACTTGCAAGAAATAGAAACCAAGCCGGTGAACCCAACTAGGGTGTTCTTTGGGACCAACTTGGTCATTCTTTCCTCCTCTTAGCCATGAAGGAATTTTTATTTTATTGGTTAGAAAAGATTGAGAGGAATCAACCATATCCTTTGGTTAAACTGAAAATATTTTACCGCCCAAGAGATACAGTGTGCATGTTCTCATAATCATCAGTTCTGATAGACTTTAACATTTGGAACATGGAAGGGGGAGACTCTTCCTTTATTTATATCAGACCAACGGTAACTATTGGTCTCAACTTGGGAGCTAGTGTTGGATATGGAGATGAGAGAAGTGATAAGAGTGGAGATGAAAATGGGCGATCAGCTTAAGTCCTGGCTCCCCCAAGGAGCAGCACTGATAGAAGATCCAATGAATCCACATCTCACCATCAAATCCACCGTCAAATTGCTTCTACTCCTTTTTAGGCAGCCAAAACACTTCTCTTAAACCTTTATTTAACTCTACTTTATGCTTAAGTGAATTAATTTATAATATGTGAGTCATAGTTATGCGAAACTTCTTATAACCTTTTCTAGAAGCACAAAACTACATGTATATACTTCTTTAAGTCTATTTTTTTCAACAACTACACTCTCAGTTAACACTTTTTTTTTAAGCAACAATGCTATTTCACCAAAACACTTTTTTTTTAAGTGACACTTTTCTTTAAATAGAGACACTAACGAAGACACTCTTTTTAATAATTTTAAATGTCATCAGTGTTCATCGTTACTATTGAAATGGTTATCGGTATTAAGTGAAAGACACTCATTAACAACGACGTTGAAAAGTCTTCAAAAAGAGTGTTGTTGGCGGCATTATTGAATACTGGAGGCCATAATGATCATTGGTTACGATGAGTACCGAGAATATTGAAAAGTTAAAAAAGAGTGGGGCCGCTAACCACTGTATAGCGATGATGACTTAAAGAGTAGTGTACCAATAACAGTGTTCATGACTGGAAATGACAAGCAAAAGTCCTTAAAAAAATATTTTATTATCGAAAGAGAAGTGTCACTATCAATTACCAGCGATTGTTGTTAATAACGAGCCATGATGATGAGTATGGGTTGTTAAAAGAAATGCCGTTACCACTCTGGCAATGCAGAAGACTTAATGAGAGTGTTGCTCGCCAATTAACGAGCACCCAAGATATTGAAAAGTGCTAAAAAAGAAGTGTGGCTGTCGGTGTTGCTGAAAGGCATGGACAGATGGGGACTTGTAAGGTAAGCGTCAATCTTACTGGATACAGCTTGAATACCACCGGTTCACTTGACTCTTAATAAGGACACTTCACCTATCGTATTAAATGAGGCAAGTGGCTCATCTACGCTTTGCTTACAGAGTCTGAAGGGGATAGCTCAACTGGATAAATATGGGTGTGCAAATATCAATGAGTTTGGTTCTAGTGTGAACACTGAACATATGAAAAAAGACAGGTTCTCTTTTTTTTTCTTTTTACAAGTCAGCTCAGGTTGGGCTCGCACCAGCTGGATGAGCCTAGCCTGAGCAGTGCTGCTGGGTTCATTCGGCTTGTTTACTGGTCCGAGAGAGAAAGAGAGAGCAAACCAAATCAGCAGATAGGAAAAAAATATCCATTTAAGTTTCTTGAAATCGGACTACAAGGAAACGTATATATATGGTTAAGTAGAAAGCCATCTAGCAGTATAGTCGGATGAGCTTTATTATAAGCAATAGATCATCTGGGTTTCCATTCTCAGACTCGTACAAGCTCGAGCTGGGATCAGTTCACATGAGCGCAAGCAGTACCTGGATGTAAAGGAACCAAGCCAGAACAACCCATGTTCAGTTTGATCAGCTCATTTTCCTAGCCCCAACCTAATTGAATACAGCTCGTTCAACTAGTTGATAGGATATTATATATTATTTATTGAATTCTGTGGCCCATAATTAACTCCACCAGTTAAGTACAATCAAAATCTTTGAAAAAAAAAGGATTGGACTTAGTCGCAACTAGGGCTGGTAAATGAACTAAGGAACCACTTGACCTTATCTTGGCATAAATGGACTGCCCTATCTAGACAAGTTGCTTTTCTTCTTTAGATAGATGATCGCACTCAGGGTCACTGTGATTGGATCTGGATCAGATTTTGTGTTTAAATCTGGTCCCAAGGCCTGATTATATAAACAATGCATGATTAAGTCTGATAAACAAACCAAGATCTTCATGGCTCCACTTGGTTTGACCCAAGCCCGATTGTAGCTGAGTCTGGCCTTTATCTGGCCAGCCCTGCCCGGACCGGTGTCTACCCATAGCCAACATGAAAATCCAATCCAAGTTGAATACAATTGTCTTATTCATTATATTAAAATTGACATATCTGGCTCAGGTTTGATAAATGAGAAGCTGTTAACAAATCTATGAACTGCTCTCATTAGTTCATTAGTTGTAGGTTAACGTGAGAGCATGATTCTGCAGCGATGCAAAAATCGGCATTTATAAGTATTGTGAAATTCTAAAATATATACGAAAGTTTGATATTGTAAAATTGTTAATTATTTATTATGCAAGTTTGATAATTTCACACATTTCTTGCGAAATTCTTTAAAAAAGTCTTTAAAAAAGAGTGTTGTCGTTGCCAAAAGAGAAGTGTTAGATACCAATTACTAGAGGCAATAATAATCATTGGTTATGACGAGTACCGAGAACATTGAAAAGTTAAAAAAGAGTGCCGCTACCACTCTTTTGCGACGATGACTTGAAGATTAGTGTTGGTCAATTTCCAATAACAGTGATCATGACTGAAAATGACAAGCACCATGAACGTTGAAAAGTCTTTATGGAAAGAAAAGTATGATCTCCATTAACGAGATATGGACCCAATCACTTAAGTCATGGACAGTTGTGGACTTGCAAGGTAGGCGTCAATCTTAGTGGATACAGCTAGCTTGGATACCACCGGTTCACCAATTGCCCTAAAATCTGGTATCCTCTTGACTTGACTCTTAATAAGGACACTTCACCTATCATATTGAATGAGGCAAGTGGCTCATCTAGGCTTTGCTTAGAGACTTTATTGAAGTTTTATGTATCTCCTATGCTAAAAAAAACTTGGGATAGCTCAACTGGATAGATGGGTGTGAATATATCAATGAGTTTAGTTCTAGTGTGAACACTGAACATATGAAAAATGAGATGTTTTCTTTTTTGTTTTTTACAAGCCAGCTCAGGTTGGGCTCACACCAGCTGGACGAGCCTTGCCCGAGCAGTGCTGCTGGGTTCATTCTGCTTTTTTACTGGCCAGAGAGAGAGAGAGAGAGAGAGAGAGAGAGAGAGAGAGAGAGAGAGAGAGAGAGCAAACCAAATCAGCAGATAGGAAAAAAAATCCATTAAAGTTGCATGAAATCGGACTACAACAGGAAACGTATATATATGGTTAAGTAGAAAGCCATCTAGCAAGAGATGATCTGGGTTTCCATTCTCACTATCGACCCTTTAGCTAAAGTTTTCTCTTATTTTGATAATTTAAATTAGCCAAATGAAGCTTGGCTTAGACTCGTACAAGCTCGAGCTCTGCTCAGTTCACATGAACTCAAGCAGTACCTGGATGTAAAGGAACCAAGCCTGAACAACCCATGTTCAGTGTGTTCACAGCTCATTTTCCAGCGCTCGCCATGGCCCTTATCCATGGGACCCACCTATGCGAGTTGTGGTAGGATAAGATGTAGACCTGTCCCGGTACCTGCAATATATCCTAGCCCCAACCTAATTGAATACAGCTCGTTCAACTAGTTGATAAGATATTATATATTATTTATTGAATTCTGTGGCCCATAATTAACTCCACCAGTTAAGTATGATCATCCAATCAAAATCTTTGAAAAAGAAGGATTGGACTTAGTCGCAACTAGGGCTGGTAAATGAACTAAGGAACGCTCGTCACGATCTCATTCATGATCGGTTTGTATAGTTGGCAAGTTGAGCCATGAGCAGATCATTTAGCTTAAATGAGTGGAGCCCGAACACAGGGTGTGTGTTCGGATCATCTCGACTCGAGAATATATATATATATATATATATATTAAGTGTAATATATAAAAAGAAACATGCATAAAATATATATTCAAATAAAAAGATGCACAAAATATATACATAAAATATGAACTATTAAGTGTAATATATAAAAAATATATATTTTAAATATAATATATATATATATATATATATATATATATATATTATCCAGAATAATAGGCCGGTTTGGAATCTGTAGCTGGGATGGACATTTATGGTATCTACCAAATCTTGGTAAATACAAAGGAGGAAAGAGCTTCGCTTCCCATCCCAAATGCATAAACGCCCATCCAAGCGCAGGTTTCCAAACAAGATCACCAAGCACCGGATTTCAATATTCTAAGTTATGTTTTGCAAATCAGATCCTCCTGCATCACTTGCTTAGTCTTATCAAGAAGTTTCAACAAGCTTATCAACTAGGGATGGACCAGATATGCAATTTTGATAAGCCTGTCAGCTTAATCGACCAGATGCGCTAGGTATGTTCAGATTCAGATCCGAGGATGCTTATGATATCCGAGCTCCAACTTGACTAACTTGAATGCCACCAACGAGCCAGCTGCCCTACAATCTGTGTCCTTTTCTCCAATAAGGATATTTGTTAGTTGATTTAGTGGCACATATAATTTCAATGTTTTTATTGCAGTCAGTGGCTCACAATTGAGTTTCTGAAAGATATTTGTTGGCTAACAGGCCCAAGCCTAAAACCTTGACCCAAACACAACCCATGGCAGCCGGGTCGGCTTGGCCTATCGGGGTCGCCTGACCCATTGCCCAACCCTTAGGTGTTGCCCTGAGATCCTTATTAATTTGACTTTTTCAGGAAAAGTTTAGCCCATATTTAAAATTTCAGAAAAGTGCGGCAGTGTTTGGAATTAAGGGCAAAAGGTTGCATCATAAATAAATTTTTTTTTTATTTACAGATACATTGAATGATGTCCAACTCTTATACCCTTCTCATCCGGACAGCTATGAATTGATTATGTCAAAATTAATCAAATAGTTGAGCACGATCCGGGGCCCGACATTGATGGTGGGTGAGATTGGCATGAAAACGTAACCATGGGAATGATGACAGGGGAGTCAACGATCGAATTATAACGGTCCTAAGGTAGCAAAATTTCTTTTCTAGTAATTTTAAATGTGCAGGAAAGGCATAATGATTTTGGCATTGTCTCGAGAAGAAGCTTAGTGAAATCTGCATGTTTGTAAAGATTCATACTACCTACACTTGGACAGAGAGACCTTATGAAGCTTGACTTGACTTCGACTTAACCAGACTCAAACTCGAATTGAGAATAGCCCTACTTGCAACAAACAACAGCCAACCCGGTGAACTCAATTAGAATAATCTTTAATTGGGACTAACTTAGTCATTTTGCCATCCTCTTAACCATGAAGGATTTTTTTATTTATTGGTTAGAAAAGATTGAGAGGAATCAACCATTTCCTTTGGTTAAACTAAAAATATTTTACCGCCCAACGAGATCCATTTTGCATGTTCTCATATTCATCAGTTCTGACATACTTTAACATTTGGACCATGGAAGGGGGAGACTCAACGGTAACTATTGATCTCAACTTGGGAGCTGGTGTTGTATATTAGAGATGAGAGACATGATAAGAGTGGAGATGAAGATCCAATGAATCCCCATCTCCCCTATCAAATCCATCCCCAAATTGCTTCTACTCCTTTTTAGGCAGCCAAAAAACTTCCCTTTTCAACCTTTCTCAAACATTAAACCTTTATATTTAACTCTAATTTATGCCTAAATGAAATAATGTATAATATGTGGGTCATAGTTATGAGAAACTTCTTAAAACCTTTTCAAGCACAAAACTACATGTACTTCTTTCGCTCTATTTTTTTGAAATTTCCCTCATCTTTCAACACCTACACTTTTTTTACAACTTTTTCATTCCTATTTTAAATTTTAGAAAGCCAAAATATGCCTTAAGATGGTTAGCAACACCCAAAAGTATTCTTTTAAGGGAGAAGGCAAACAATTTTTATTAGAAAATATTGTGTTATAAGCGTTCAAGCCCTAGCTAGGAGACTAGATGTCAACTGGAAGCTTGGCAAAAAGGGCAGGGAATCGGTTTTTTCTTCAAAAATTTCCATTTTTTTGTAGATCAAATGTCATGGATGTGATCTGTTGAGTAAGAAACTTGTTTTGAATCATGTGATTATGATAGCTTATGATATCCGAGTTCCAACTCGAATGTCACCAACTAGCCAGCTGCCCTAAAATCTGTGTCCTTTTCTCAATAAAGTTATTTGTCAGTTGATTTAGTGGCACATATAATTTCAATGTTTTTATTGCAGCCAGTTGCTCATAATTGAGTTTCTCAAAGTTCAGTTCGGTACATAGATGCTATCCATTTTGTTTTATAAGTACACCAAAAACTTGTTCCACACACACACACAAATCTCATGGTTGATTCTTTACAATCACATGAGAAAATGGTTGTCCTGAGAATCGTTCTGTCTGAAGAAGAACGGTGCAAGCAAACGTGAACTAGTTTTCTGGATTGAGCATCTTAACATGATGCCCACATTCTACAACGCATTCCAATATCTACTCAAAAGTTGGACCTATACCTTGACTTATTTGGCATTAAACTATACTAGTTGAAATACCACAAGCACATGCCCAACCTTTGAACTTGTAAGCATTTGTTGTTCTAACTTTGGAATCTTCACTGGATTGGAAGCTTTTGTTATGGATAAGATCATTCAGATTGACCGCCGAGATGGTATCGCATGTGGTAAGCGGGGTCCTGTGCCAAAAAAAAAATTGCAAATTTTGTGACAAGTTTCGGTGCAATCACCTGCGAAAATCATAAAATTTGCAAAAGTTTGATAATTTTCAGATTACATACAAGTAATGCTTGCAAAAATCATTTTAAGTATTGCGGAAATCTGTATCTTGCAAAATTTTGAACGAGTATCGCAGAAAGTATTGTGAAATTCAAAAATATTTATGAAAGTTCGATATTGCAAAATTGTTAATTTTTTATTATACAAATTTGATAATTTTACACGTACCTTGAGAAATTCCTTTCTGATTTAAAAAAATGAACATGCATTTGTAATTGATGATTTTTCACATCAAGAAAGATTTTTTCATGGTACATGCAAATTTTTGTTCATTCTTTTTAAATCATAAAAGAATTTTGGAAGGTACATGCAAAATTATTAACTTTGCATAATAAAAAATCTGCATAGTCAATCACATTTATAGGAAAAAATACGCATAGGGATCCACATAAATTTAAAATTTTATGTGCAAGCTTTAACATCCATAGTCAATACATAATATCATGTCTACATTCATATGTCAAAAATCTACATATTCATCCACATAAAAATTAGTCAATACATCACTCAGATGAGGGATGCCAATGAAATCACTACTGATGGTTTTATTGAAATATTCACCAAAGATTCATTGACAAAATCATCAAATAAGGCTGAAATTTAGGGTTTTCCATGGCTGGTGAACCACCGTCGATGAGAGATTTTTGCAAAGTCAATACCCTACAAAATATTCACCTGAATATCATAGAAAGATCATCGAAAGGATTGAAAACCATTGGTTGGGGACTACAAGAACCCTAGGGTTGCAAAAATAAGGCATCCAGATGCAAAGAAGGTGTTGTGAAACAAAATGTCATTTATGTGGGACAAAAATTCACAAGAAAAAAACTTTTCACAATATCAGTGTGATGCGAATAAGAAATTTTGTAATATCAGACTTTCATAATTTTTTTGTAATTTCACAATATGTTGTGTGATACTCATTCAAAATTTTGCAAATTATGGACTTTCAGAACTGTTAACGGTATTTTTGCAACAAGATGTTTGATACTCATCACCATTTCACAATATCAGACTTTTGCAAATATTTTATAATTTTACAATACTTAATGTGATGCTCATTCAAAATTTTGCAATATACAAACTTTCACAACACTTAAACAAAGTTTTGCAATGTACCTTGCTATACTTATCCTCAATTTTGCAATTATCAAACATTCATAAATTTTATGAGTTTCGCAGGTGATCGTGCGAAACTTGTCACGAGTTTTATATTTTTTTTGGAATTTGGTAACCCTTTTTGAAATATCGCAACCTCTAATGCAATTCTGTTGACGAGTTTCGTGGTTTTATTATTTTAATGTTATGACATGAGAAAATTAAAAATTTGTTTTTACGAGAGGTAAAAACATCAAGAAAAAATTTAGAACATGCGGTATTGTCCATTTGACAAATTTAATAAATTAAAGGGCATTTTTTAAAGTGTGTCTTCAATTTTTAAAGCACATTACAGGATACCAAAAAGGAATCATGTTTTTTTTTCAAAATGATAAGTGTTGATGGGCATCGTGGCCCAAGCCCATTTGGAGCTTGGCCCACTAGGCTTTAAGTGCAACCCAACTTGGAGATGGCTTGATTTTTAATGGGCTTGAATTTTGAAGAGCAGCCCATGACCCGACCTAATGGACCAAGGTGAAGCAGGCCGAGCATAGTCTAAATCTGTCCAAACTTATTTGTAGGTTATTTTTTAATAAAATTAATAAATTAATTTTAGCATACTAAAAATTAAAGTACCAAAATCAAAAGTTCATAACAATATTTCATTCATGGTAAAGCATTTAAATTAATAAATCAACATCAATTTTCTAACATAACATAAAGTATGATCTTGAATTACAATCCTTCTATGCAACCCAACATGGTTTCTTCAATCCATTGATATGGTTTAACCCATTATGTAGAATACAACAACAACAACAACTACGCCTTCATCCCAAAACAATTGGGGTCAGCGATATGAACCAACAAAGAAAATCATTCTGGGTTTTCCACATGAATCCTTCTCCTCTAATCATTTCTATCCAATGTCATGTTCTCGGTGAGGTTCAAAGCATTCATATCCTTTCTTATCATCTCTATCCAAGTCCTTATAGGCCTAGCCCGACCTCTTTTAACTAATATATTTTCCCATTTCTCCATCCTTCTAACTGGAGCATCATTGAGCCTTCGCCGAATATGTCCAAACCACCGTAAACGATTCTCTCTCATCTTATTTTCAATGGGTGCAATGCCTACCTTCTTACGTATCTCCTCGTTACGAATCTTATCTTTTATTGTATTTCCACACATCCATCTAAGCATACGCATCTCAACTACACTCATTTTTTTAATATGATGTCTCTTGGCAGCCCAACATTCCATACCATATAGTAAAGCAGGCCTAATAGTCGTCCTATAAAACTTTCCCTTCAACCGCAATGGTATTCTACGATCGCACAACACTCCAATTGCACTTTTCCATTTCATCCACCCAACCTTTATCCTATGATTTACATCTCCATCAATTTCTCCATACTTTTGAATGATAGATCCCAAATATTTGAAACAATCATCCACCGGTATTTCTTGCTCACCAAGCTTCACTACACTCCCATCACTACTTCGTTGCTTACTAAACTGACATTCCATATAGTCTGTCTTACTCTTACTCAACTTAAAACCTCTTGCTTTCAATGTCTGTCTCCATAATTCTAACTTAGCATTAACCCCAGCTCTAGACTCATCAATCAGAACAATATCATCAGCAAACAACATACACCACGACATATTTTCTTGAATTGATCTCGTAAGCTCATCCATCACTATAGCAAATAGGAAAGGGCTTAAAGCAGATCCTTGATGTAACCCAACCGTTATAGTAAAATTGGTTGTCACCCCTCCACAAGTCGGGACATTGGTTACTACTCCTTCATACACATCTTTAATTATACTAATGTATTTGAGAGAAACACCTTTTTTCATCATTGTTCACCAGAGAACGTCCCTAGGTACTCTATCGTATGCCTTCTCCAAATCAATAAAAACCATATGCAAATCTTTGTTCCTCTCTCTATATCTCTCAATAAGTTGTCTAAGAAGATGTATAGCTTCCATAGTTGATCTTCCAGGCATAAAACCAAATTGATTCTCCGATATCATGACAACCTTCCTCAATCTAGACTCAATCACCCTCTCCCAAAGTTTCATAGTATGACTCATGAGTTTTATACCACGATAGTTTGTGCAATCTTGTATATCACCCTTATTCTTATATAGAGGCACCAAAGTACTTTTCCTCCACTCATTAGGCATCTTATTTGTTCGCCAAATCTTGTTAAAAAGATTTGTCAACCATTCTAAACCTTTCTCTCCCAAGCATTTTCAAGCCTCGATAGGTATACCATCTGGGCCAACTGCCCTTCTTGGTTTCATTTTCTTCAAAGCCTCTGCAATTTCTTTCTTTTGAATCTTGTGCATGAAGTCACGATTCATCTCATGAAAAGGAATTGAGATGTCTCTAAGATCCTGAGCATGACTTTCATTAAACAGCTTATCAAAATAATCTTTCCATCTCTCCTTAATCTTCTTATATTTGACTAAAACCCTTTGCGTTTCATCTTTGATACATCTAACCATACCCAAATCCCTCGATTTCCTATCTCTCATCTTTGCAAGCCTATAAATATCCTTCTCGCCCTCTTTGGTATCCAACTTGTCATAAACCTCCTTATATACCTTATCCCTCGTGTTTCGAACTACTTTTTTAGCTTTCTTCTTTGCTATCATATACTTCTCCAAATTCTCATTATCACGACTCCTACTTAGATTTCTATAACACTCTCTTTTAACCTTAATAGCTAATTTGACATCCTCGTTCCACCATGATGTATCCTTACCTAGCAGTGCACCACCTTTAGACTCACCCAATACCTCCTTAGCCACCTTTCTTATGCCACCCGCTATCTTATTCCACATTGATTCTAAATCATCCTCGAGACACCAATCAACTTCCTTAACTACCTGCTCTACAAACATTCCTTGTTTAGCTCCTTTCAGTGCCCACCACTTCATTCTAGAATCTATCCTATGTCTATCCCTTTTGCAGCATTGTCTAATTCTAAGATATAAAATTAAGACTCTATGTTGTGTAGCTAAACTTTATCCTGGTATAACCTTACAATTGATGCAACAACCCCTATCTCTCTTTCTAAGTAGGAAAAAATCTATTTGACTCGTATTAACCCCACTTTTAAATATTACTAGGTGAGACTCCCTCTTCCTAAACCAAGTGTTTGCTAAGATAATATCATAGGACAAACCAAAATCTAAAATCCTTTCTCCACTTTCGTTTCTTTCTCCTATACCATAGCCTCCATAGATACTCTCAAATCCATCCCTACTAATGCCTACATGTTCATTAAGGTCACCGTCGATGAAAAGCTTTTCTCCATAAGATATCCCTTGTACTACTCTATCTAAATCTTTCCAAAATTGACGCTTAATGAAATCATCTAAACCTACTTGAGGTGCACAAACACTAATAATATTAATAATATCCGTACCTAATACTAATTTAATAAGTAAAATCCTATCACCCTTCCTACGGACCTCAACTATATTATCTATAAACTCACGACTCATAACAATCCCTACTCCATTCCTATTCCTATTTATTCCTATATACCAAATCTTATATCCCGAAGGTTCTATCATTTTTGCTTTCTCACCTACCCATTTGGTCTCTTGTAGACATAAAATATCAATCTTTCTCCTACAGATAATATCTACTAACTCTACAAACTTACGAGTTAAAGACCCTATGTTCCAAGTGGCTAACCTAATTTTATGGTCTTCGACTAACTTCTTTACCCCCACCCGTCCAACAAAGTGAGGGAACTGTGAACACCCCAATTTTTTTTCAAAACTTTGTAAACAATCCATGTTTGCCCCTAAAACCCCTTTTTCGAGAAAAATTTCAAAAATAAAAGCTCGAATTCTCAAAAAACCCCTCTTTTGTAAATATTTCTCGAAAATTTCCAAAAATAGTTTAACCTCTCATTTTCCCTAGTTCTAGAGTTTTTATCCTTAAAAATACAAAAAAAAATGTAGAAGATTTCAAGAAAGGAACAAAAAAAAGAATATATATATATATATATATATATATATATATATACATATATATATATATAGGAAAACCAAAAAGAAAATACAAAAAAAATATATCTTAAAACCACCTTTTGAAAAATCGCCCTTTTGATAAAATATACCTTTTTTTGAAAAAATCCAATAAAAGAGTCTCATCTCAGAAAATTTTAAACATGAAGGGTTTATTTTGAAAAACAGAGAAAAACCCTAAAAAGGGGAGCTCTCTCTCTCTCTCTCTCTCTCTCGGATTCTCTCCCTTTCGGCCTCCATTCTCAAAAAACCTCCAGCCACCCGATCACCATCTCGCTCGATCCTTCTCCTTCTCCACCTTCCATCACCAGCGGCTATCACCTTCGCCCTTCATCCACAACTGCCTACCCTTCCCAAACCATCGTCCCCTCTCTTTAAGAAGGGCACGATGAGGAAACCCTGATCCATCGCTCTTCACCCCGGCACCTTCTTCAACTTCTCGACCGCGCTTCACCCTACCATTGCTTTTCTTTTTCTGTGTACATCTTCCTCATCCTTTGTCTCTAATCCTCTTCTTCCTTCCCCTGTCGGCTGAAGCAAGAGGCTACCTATGATTTCGAGATCTCGGCAGGAGCAAGTATCGCACCCCTCTTTCACGAAGTAGTGAAAACCCCTCTCCTGCTTCGATTGACGATTGGAATGAAGCTGTAAGAAGGAAAAAGAAGGGAAACTCCATTTTGCAGAGGTTCCAAGCAAACCAAAGGAGTATCTAGAATCATCCAGAGGAAGCACCACCCGATTGATCGAACCATGGGTAAATTTCTTTACTCCTTCCTTTCCATTTTCCTATTTTCTTTGTCGTTATCAGATTTTCTCCTCGTTTCCTCTTGGTTTTTGTCAAAGTTTTTGAAATTTCCTCCATTAGTTAAGCCACAAGCCTCGTACACAGCACCAATCTGCATATAGCATTTTTAGTCTGTGTTTGGCAATAACAATGGAGCATATTGGCTCCAACATTCCTTTCTCCTTTTTTTTCTTATCTTTCTTTCTCTCTCTCTCTTGCCATTTACCTCTGAATCTTTCTAATTTTCACAAGTTTGAATATTCGTTTACATTTGGTTCTCAGCTTTTACGATTAATCATCCGATACGCACCATTTCATGTTTATGGTTTCAGACCCCTTAACATTCATTCTGACTATTGTTCTGCATTTTAATTAATTAATTTATTTATTTTTTCTTATTTTATTAGCACCGGATCCCCCTTTTGTGTTATATCACAGTTTCCTTTGTCTTCGGATTTACCTGGTTTTCACTAAATTTCACATGATGCTTCTTGGTTTACATTCATCGGATGCCGTTAGTTAATCATTTCTTATTTTTCGCCTTGAATCTCTCTGTTGCCTATATATTTCATGATGTATTTCTGTAATTCGTCTATGCAATTTCTGAAAATACATACCTAATTCACAAGTTGAAGACATCAATCCCTTCCATGGTGGGTATTTTCCTGAGATTATGCTTCCACAAAATGGCAGTTCAAAGGGATGATCCCTCTCAACGATCTATGTTCCCTGGAGTTATAACCCTGCAATTTCCCTATAAATTCATACTTATGCTCTGTTATGATAGAAATATGTAATCTCATCCTTTGATCATGTTGCGCACCTTACCTAATAATTACTTTTGTTATGTCTTGTATCTCAGGTCATATTTTCATTCAGCATTTTCTGGTGGATCAATTACTACAACTTTCTATCTTTTAAATAAATGCTTGTTATTTGAGCCTGATTGATTGCAGGAAACTCTGAGTGATCAAAATCTCGATCTGATCGACATCGTCGCCATTTTCTGATGATGGAATCTGGCTATTGTTTGGAATATTCAATCGATGATGTTGTTGTTTGTTGCTGATTTATTGTTTCCGATCAAAAAAATCTGCAAAGTGAAAATCTCTGAAGCTGTCACTGTTTTTCGGTAGAGGATGTCTGCTGTTTGAAACTCCAGTGGACTCCGACCTGTTGTTTACTTTTCCAGTGAATACTGATTCGACCGGATGCTTAAATTCGAGGTGAATGTCAAGGTCTATTGATTTTTGAAACAGTGATTATTGTTTCCTAGCCAGTTTTGATTTCAAAACTGATCTCTCGTCAACTGTAATCGATTTCCGAATATTGCATTCCTGAGCTTTGATCGATTCCTGAGTACTTTCAATAATCCCCAATTATAAGAGTACTCTTGACAAAAGAAAAGTTCATAGTCCAGTTCATTGAGTTGATTATACTTTATCGGAAAACTAGTTATTCTGAGGTAACTGTTAGCCTGTGGCTTTCATTGTGCCTCCAGTTGCTTGCAACATTTGTAATATCGTGCATTGCTATAATGGTTGTCCTTGGTCATTGTGGTGGTATTCCTTTTTTATTTAGGCACTCCGGGGCTGGTAAGCCTCTCATATGCTGCTCTATTTGTAACTCTGCTGAGCAGCTACTTGGCTAGTTTTACAGAAATAGAACAGGAGATGATTTCAATTGAAAGGATAATTCTGTACATGAATGTTGCAGAGAAAGTCCACAGTGGCATAATAATCAGTGTAGGAAATCAGGTTGGAATTGTTGGAAGAACCGGCACTGGTAAATCTAGTGTGCTGAATGCTCTATCCTATCTGTGAGGAGCGCATCTTATTGGATGGTGCAGAATTAGCTTCTGTGGCTTTTCGCTGCCTGGCACGGATGGCCAGAATTGTGATGAAGATGGCATCAACAATGATGACTCTCAGCAGCTTGACTGTGAGAGAAATTCCAGACATCTGCAAAAGAAGGCTAAAAGGGGTTTCGGTTCCTAATTACTCCCCAAAATCATATGACTCAGACATTAGGAGCCATTTCGCTCCTTGGTTATTAAAGTATCCTAACATATTAAAATTGTGCAGGTTCATGATACTGCTTAGAAGTGCCTTTTGGAGATGATCAAGCTATAACTTCTAAAAGGGAGGTGGAGATAAACCTCAGCTCATGTGTGACACAGGCTCACCACTATGTTCCAGCGCAAGTAAAGAGATTTCATATCAGACTCAATAAGGAAATAGTGGATGGTGAGATGTAAAGTCAAGTTGAAGTTCGTATTATGAAGATACTTAACCTGTGAAAGGTCAGTAGCCAAGTGCTCCTCTTTACTTGAATTTCTAAAAGAGGTGAGGATCATTTATCTGCTCTGTACTTCCAAGACTTGAGGTATGTGCCTGACATTCAAAATTTTACTTCCCCCATTTCCTGTGGCAATTCCTTGTATTTAGTCCACCCAGTAGTCCAAACACACATGCACTTGCATGTTTTCTCTTCTGCGGATTATACTGTTTATCGCACTTTGCACCCAAACCACCATCACACAACAACATCTCTGTATTTGAATTACTGCACATCAATATAATATCCTGCTGCAATGCTTCAGTTCACCCTATATGTACAAGCATTTCATGGCATTTTCAATTTTATATTTGATATTCACAGAACCATTAATCTCCCTGAATTTGTATCTCCTATGTCACGGTTGTTGCATACAGCTAACTCATTGCATAATGAATAGTTACTTCAGGAAATCCAGTTGCAGAAATTGATCTGTCAGTTGATCTCATGGTGTTTTTGTGTCATCAATTGATACGATCAACTTATTTCAACCGGCTTGCTGAAACTATGCAGACCTGTGGCATCGAGTTGATTGAATTAACTTGTATATTTGATCTTTGAGTTATGTAATCAATTCAATTTACTGGTTAAGTAACTAAGTTAGGGAACCTACTATATTTTCACAATGGTTCTCAATGAACCACTGTGTCCCCTTTTCTTCTATGATAGTTTATTAAGAACTACCATAGTCGCTGCGTATTCACAGTGGTTCACCGCTAACCACCGTGGTCTCCTTCCTTTATAGTAGTTCATCAGGGACTACTACAGTAGTCATCTTTTGCAATGATTCACAAAGAATCCCTGCAACCCTGCTTTATTATAAGTAGTTCATCGAAAACTACTATAATAGTTTTTCCTTTCATAAGTGGTTCACAATGAATCACTGTGTCCCTTCTTTTCTATGGTGGGTCATCAGGAACTATCAGATTTCAGGTTGATTCATCTTGGACCATCCTGGCTCTTGGCTTCACCCATTGTATACAACTTTCTCATTCAGTATGAGCATAGCATCTTGCCTTGGGATTAATACAATCACATGCAATCTAGCTTTCAAGAAAATATTTTCTTCTATAAATATGCTAACTCATTTCTTTGCAGGGAAGTCATGAAAAACTTGTATTGCTTCCTTAGATTATAGATTTTATTACTTCAAAATTTTGTTTCAAGGATTGTAACAACTTAGATATTAAGGAAAAATTTACATTTCCTGTCTTAGATAGAATGAATGAGCATTGTAAATATCATAAAGTGCTTATTTTCATGCTTTTGCCTTTATTTCTCAAAATCTCACAATGGTGAAACACGAATGGCACGTGCACCATTTCATAAGAGGTAATTAATACTAAGTTGATGATTTACATCAATGGCCATAGTCAGGATGTAAACAAAACTTAGGATTTTTATCTTTTATAAAATAACATTGGATCTACACTGGATCCTCTTCAAAAATCATCATATTTTCAAATATTTCCTTCTTTTATTTTGAGTTTAACTTAAAATTGGCTCAAAATATATACCAATGGCCATAGTCAAGGTATATTGAGAGTTAATTTCATTTTAAACTCTATAAAAGCACAAAAATATGTTTTATTCTTCACCTGAATTTAAATATAGATTATCATATAATACATTCAATGACCATAGTCAAGGATGTATTATATTTTCAATCTTATTCTAATTCATTTAAAGAGTGGAATAGCTTTTCAAAAATCCAATTTTGAATTCTTTTAATTCATTCATCATTTAAGATAGAGCAACATCATATTTTCAAAATTCTTTTCCAAAATCCAAGTAATCTCAAATGTCTTTCTTCAATCTTTATTTTAATTCATTCTTATTTCAAAGATTCAAAATTCAATTTCAAAGTCCAATTTGACTTTGAAATTTCAAAATTCAAACTTTATATTTTTTATTCATTCCAAATTCAAGCTCCAAATTCAAAGTCCAATTTGACTTTGAAATTCATTTATATATTCAAAATTCAAATTCTCAAATCAATTTTGAAATTCCAAATCCAAAAGTTAGAACCCAATCTCATCTTAGATTCCAGATCTTGGATCCAATTCTACCTTTAGGATCCAGAACCCAATTCTACTTTGGATCTCAGATTCAGATCCAAAACCCATTCTAGGATCCAGATTCCCAAGTATAAATCTCCACTTTGGATCTCAGATTACAGATCCAAATTCCACCTTTAGGATCCATAACCCAATTTTACTTTGGAACTCAAATTCAGATCCAAAACCCATTCTAGGATCCAGATTCCCAAGTATAAATCTCCACTTTGGATCTCAGATTACAGATCCAAATTCCATTTAGGATCCAAAACCAATTCTACTTTGGATCTCAGACTTCAGATCCAATCCTATTTTTAGGTTCCAGAATCCAATTTCACTGTGGATCTCAGACTTCAGATCCAATTCTATTTTTGGATCTAGGATCCAATCTTGTCTTAGATCTCAGATTTCAGATCCAATGCCATTCTAGGATCCAGAATTCAATTCTACATTGGATCTCAGATTATAGATCCAAAATCCATTTTAGGATCCAGATTCCAATTCTACTTTGGATCTCAAACTTCAGATCCAATGCCATTGTAGGATCTAGTATTCAATTCTATATTGGATCTCAGATTATAGATCCAAAATCCATTTTAGGATCCAGATTCTAATTCTACTTTGGATCTCAGACTTCAGATCCAATGCCATTCTAGGATCCAGATTCCAATTCTACTTTGGATCTCAGACTTCAGATCCAAATCCATTTTAGGATCCAAAACTCAATCCCATCTTGGATCTCAGATCTTAGATCAAATTCCATTTAAAAACCTGAATCCAATTTCATCTTGGATCCCAGAATTCAGATCCAATTCCCACTTCGGATTCTAAATCCATAATTTGATTTTTAAATCTCAACTCTAATTTAGAATCCATACTTTGAATTCAAATTCCATTCTGAATTTCAGATTTCAAGTCAACTTCTATTCTCAAGTTCCAATTCTTAAAACCAATTCAATTTCATCCCAAATTTTAAATCCAATTCCCATTTAGGATTCTAAATCCAGAATTCAATTTCCTCCTGAAATTCAACTCTATTTAGAATCCAGACTTTGGATTCATATTCCATCTTGAATTCCAATTTTCAAATCAATTCTATTTTTCCCACATTTCATTTTGATTTCAAACTTCAAAGATAGAATTCAATTCCATTCCAAATATTCATCCAAGTTCAAACTTCCAATTCAAAGTCCATTTATGACTTTGAAATTTCCTTTCTTCTCTTTTTCTTTTATCGCAGTTTCAAGATCATTTCTCTCAAAATCCAAATTTATTTTCCCAAGCTCTTGATTATTCCAAAAACATAGAACTTTAAATCTTAAGTTCTAAGTTAGAAACCATCTCTTCACTCTATCATCAGATTCATCTCAGAAACACTTGGAAAATTTCAAATCATTTTTTCAAAAGAGCATACATCCTTGCATTTGCACAAGCATGATTCTTTGTGCATTTAAGACTTAGAATAAATCCTTAGATAATTTCTTAAAGCAAAGCAAAAGGCATGAATTCGACCCTTAGTTCGATTACCCCTGGTAAAGGTGCCAGGAACGGTCGAACCTCGTACCGACGAGCGGATCCCGTCTCTCAGTTTTCCCACAAATATTTCAAAACGAAGGCGAGTTATTTTCTCAAATATTTTCAAATTAAGGTTAAGTGAGATCCCGCAAAAGAGTTCCTCTTCTCTTCTTTTCTTTTTATTTCTTTTCTCTTCTCTCTTCTTTTCTTTCCTTTTATTTTTCTCCCTTCAAAAAGGAGGAAAATAGAGGTTAGAAAAAGAAAAGAGAAGGAAGAGAGAGAATATTACAAGAGGAAAAATTTTGCGATGATCACAGTTTTGGCGACCGTGATGGGACTCGTCTCCGTCCGGTCGAATTATGCCTTTTCTTTTGCTTTGATATTATCTAAGTCTTTATTCATCAAAATGTCAGCTTCATTTCCATGCAAACCTTAGAAGCCTAGATTCTGTCCTAAAGCTGACATCATTGCATATAGGATTTAAGTATGGTTTGGTAGGACCATATTGAGGAGATTATTTCATACTCACACTAGACTTAGGTCTGAAATACAACTCTCCTTAATTCTAGGGATTGAATGCAAAACAATGTATGCAAGTGTATGTTTCTCTTCATTTTAATCTATCTCTTTAGGACTTGCATTAGCGCCATCTGATTTCTTGCATGTTGAGCATATTTCGAAAACCTCCTTACCTATATATTGTCTCAGTCTTCATGTTGCTGGGCTGTCTCACTGAACCATAGTTCGGGAGAGAGCCTCACAACTGGACCACTTATTTGGGTTCGCTCCCCCTTACCACGTACCTAAGGGCCATAGTCCGAGGTATATCGGTAGGTGCTCAAGGATGTTGGGAAACCCTTACCTTAGAACCAGAGGAATATTTCTATGCCACGTACTTCGAGCTTCAGCTTGGGTATATCGGCGTATCTTGGTTGGAATCAGGTGATCTGAACCCTAGAGTTAGGATTAAGGTCCTACAAGCCATTTCAAAATTTTGCATTTAGAGTCAGCTTTAGGGAGTGCTGTTTATGCATCTTTGTTTGTATATCTGTGATTGTATGATATTTCCTAACAACCCTGGGTATATATTATTCAAAATTTCCTCTTTGTTTTAAAACCCAGGTGTATTTTTCCTCTCTTATTTTCTTCAAAATTCCTTTTGATCCTGCCTGCAATTCTTCAAGATTTTAAATTTTTGAAATTCTTTTTCTATTCCTTACCCTCATTTACAATAAAACATCTTTTGTCAGGATATGTCCTTTTCAAAATTTATCTCTATTCACATTTTACTTGTCTATCCTTTTTCAGAAAAACAGTACGGTTGTCGTAAATTTTGGTGATAACCTGATCCCTCATAATGGGATGTTTTCATTTTCAGATTATGATTTCCTTTTTTATTAAAATTTCTTCCTAGATCTTTTCTAAAAAACCCCATTTATGCTCTACAGAGAGCATCAGCGCTATCAGTTGAGTCAGGCAAAGCTCAGAGATTACACCGCTCTAACATCCCAATTACAAACAGAAAGTAAGGAATGGGCTCTCAAAAGACTGTCAAAAAGGGAGTTCAAGACAACAAAAGTGAGATCGATCACGCGATATATCAATTATTCAAAAGGATAATGGTTGAGATATTGTCTGAACAAGCTGAAGCCAGTTGCAGAAAAGCTCCCACAAAAGAAAAGGTGCCTGTCACCTTCCCCATAAATGAACGCAGCCATATCAGTGCAGGAAACTCTAAAGCCAGCAGGGGCAGCGACCAAGGCAACCAAGGCAATCAGGGCAGCAACTTGGGAGAGCGTAAAGGCTAGATTGGAAAATATTGTGAAAACCATGATAAACTTCTTCAATACAGTCTTCAGCAAAAGGGCAAGAAGCAAGAAGGACCAAAGCACAAAAATTGGAGCAAGGGTCGAGATTTTACTCCTTTAGATGAGCCGCTCGACAAAATCCTCGAATACATGATGTCTAACGGATTACTCAGGCTCCCAAAAGCCGCCAGCCCTTCCACAATCATGGAAAAATATATAGACCAATTCTGTGGGTATCACCGAGCAATAGGGCATGACACTGAGCATTGCTTCATCTTCAAGAATATAGTTCAAGACTGCCTTGATAAAAATCTCTTTGTCAAAAATGAAGAAGAAAGGCATTCAGATCTCCTAAACATGCAAGCTCAGTCCAGCCACCAGGCAGAGGTCAACACTCGGCAGAAGTCAAGCAAGCCGAAGAAAGCAAAGCATGAGGGTTGGGGTTATGATCGTCAGCTTACCCCTCTAGGTCAGCCGATCGAAGAAGTTCTCCAATATCTGCTCGAGAAAGAAATGATCAAACTCCCAAGAAAAGTTGATCCTCCTGTCATCATGGGAAAATGGAAAGATCACTTCTGCAGGTTTCATCGTGCAAGGGGACATGACACGGAGCGCTGCTTCGTCCTCAAAAACATTGTGCAGGACTACATTGATAAAGAGCTTCTGATGCCAGAGGAAGAAGAAGAGCAACCTGCAGTTCCGCCCGAACCATTTCCAGATTACTCAGAGAATTGAGAATGCCACAAGTTTTTTGCTTTCATCCTTTTTAACAGTCACTTTGTAGGGGCAAGTCAGCCCAGTTTTTCATGACTTTTTGGTTAAATACTTGTAAATATTTAGCTTTGTTATCAACTTTTGCTTATCAATGAAATGTCAATTTTCTTTATATCTTTGATATTCAATACTTCCTTCTTTTTGCTATATTGGGGCATTAAAATTCCTTTTCTTTTTCAAAAATACGGGACAATCCTGACATCATTCATAAGAGAAATGATATTACCTATGAGGGTCTTTTAGAAATCATGAAAATTTTTAGTTCAAATATTTTATTACAACCTTTTTCAAAGATCAACCCTTGTGTTGATCATATTGTTCTAATTGATTTCGAATCATTTGCATTTCAAAGATCAACCCTTGTGTTGATCATATTTTTTAAAAAATTGGTTTTTCGAACCATTGCATTCAAAGATCAACCCTTGTGTTGATCATATTTTCTAAAAAAAAAAATTTGATTTTGAATCATTACATTCAAACATCAATCCTTGTGTTGATCATATTTTCCAAAAATTGACTTTGAATCATTACATTCAAGATCAACCTTTGTGTTGATCTTATTGGTTTCGAACCATTGCATTCAAAGATCAACCCTTGTGTTGATCTCATTTTCCAAAATTTGATTTCGTTACATTCAAAGATCAACCCTTATGTTGATCGTATTTTCTAAAAAATTGGTTTCAAATCATCGCATTCAAAGATCAACCCTTGTGTTGATCATGTTTTCTAAAATGTTGATTTCAAATCATTACATTCAAAAGATCAACCCTTGTGTTGATCATATTTTCTAAAAATTGATTTTGAATCACTACATTTAAATATCAACCCTCCTGTTGATCATATTTTCTAAAAATTGGTTCTCAAATCATTGCTTCAAAAAATTAACCCTCATGATGATCTCTCATGAATGATCCCCTGTCAAAGATTAGTTCTCGCAATTAATCTTTCTTTCCAAAATGATTTTCTCATTTTCTTCTCTCATTTTAAAGATCCCATATGCAGGCAGGATCAAACTCTTTTTCTCAACTTTTATCAACCTTTTGTTTATCCATCTTTATCATTTTTATCATTTTTTATTCATTTTTATTAATTATTCATCCATTTTATTAATTCTTCTTGATTCTTATTTCAAAAATACCCTTTCAGGTTAAGGGATAAACCTGATGCCTCTTTCCCATGAGGTATTTCTTTTTCCTTCTTTTTTCTTTCTTTCTTCCCCCTTCATGTTAAGGGATAAAACCTGAAACCTCATCCTACGAGGTCCTTCTTTCTTTAGGATAAGGGATAGTCCTGAATGTCTTTCTCTTTTAAAGCTTCATTAATCTCTGCTAAATCTTTTTCTTCATCCAACTTTATCAATTTTATTTCTTAAATTAAATTTTAATTCTTCTAATTCTTTATCAAAGCTTTTCATCAATTTTTGCCTAAATTTTATTCCTTTCCCATTCAGGATAAGGGATAATCCTGAAACCCCTCATAGGAGCAACAACGCTACCTGTGAGAATTCTTTTATAAATTCCATAAAATTTCCTTGATTCTTCTCTTTTGTCAAATCTTCCAACGATTTCTATCTCTTCTCGTCAGATTTTTCCTCCCCAGTCAAGATAAAGGGGCAATCAGATCATATGCAAATAAATTCAGTCCTCTAAATGGTCATTCTCAATCCTAGGTTCGGTCCTCGCACTGACAAATTTTCAAAACTCAATCTCTTGATTAAAAACTTTCTATCAAAAACTCGAGTTTCCACTCGGGCTTCTCCCTCTATTATTTTCGTTCGAAGTTCTGAGTTCTGACCAGGACTACCTTTTGAATCCAATTCTCGCATTGGAAATCAATCATTTCTTTAGAAATCCGAGTTCTAGCTCGGGTTTTTTCTCTATTATTTTTCGTTCAAAGTTCTGAGTTTCGACCAGAACTTCCATTTGAATCCAATCCTCGCATTGAAAATCAATCATTTCTTTAGAAATCTGAGTTCCAGCTCAGGTTTTTCCTCTATTATTTTTCGTTCCAAGTTCTGAGTTCCGACCAGAACTTCCTTTTGAATTCAATCCTCGCATTGGAAATCAATCATTTCTTTAGAAATCCAAGTTCCAGCTCGGGTTTTTTCTCTATTATTTTTTGTTCGAAGTTCTGAGTTCCGACCAGGACTTCCTTTTGAATCCAATCCTCGCATTGGAAATCAATCATTTCTTTAGAAATCCGAGTTCCAGCTCGGGTTTTTCCTCTATTCTTTTTTGTTCGAAGTTCTGAGTTCCGACCAGGACTTCCTTTTGAATCCAATCCTCACGTTGAAAATCAATCATTTCTTTAGAAATCCGAGTTCTAGCTCGGGTTTTTCCTCTATTATTTTTCGTTCAAAGTTCTGAGTTCCGACCAGGACTTCCTTTTGAATCCAATCCTCGCGTTGAAAATCAATCATTTCTTTAGAAATTCGAGTTACAGCTCGGGTTTTTCCTCTATTTTTCGTTCGAAGTTCTGAGTTCCGACCAGGACTTTCTTTTGAATCCAATCCTCGCATTGGAAATCAATCATTTCTTTAGCAATCCGAGTTCCAGCTCGGGTTTTTCCTCTATTATTTTTCGTTCGAAGTTCTGAGTTTCGACCAGGACTTCCTTCTAAATCCAATCCTCGTATTGAAAATTAATCATTTCTTTAGAAATTCGAGTTTTCAAAACTCGGGTTTCTCTTTATCTTTTATCCGAGTTCCAACTCGGGTTTTTCATTTATTATTTTAGTTTGAAGTTCCGAGTTCCGACTCGAACTTCCTTTTGAATCCAATCCTCGCATTGGAAAACAATCATTTCTTTAGAAATTCGAGTTTTCAAAACTCGGGTTTCTCTTTATCTTTTATCCGAGTTCCAGCTCGGGTTTTTCATTTATTATTTTCATTTGAAGTTCCGAGTTCCGACTCGAACTTCCTTTTGAATCCAATCCTCGCATTGGAAAAACAATCATTTCTCTAGAAATTCATGTTTCAAAACTCGGGTTTCTCTTTATCTTTTATTTTCTGAAGATTCGAGTCCCAACTCGGACTCTCTTCTTTTTCAAAAAAAACCCAACTGCCAGGCGGGACCTTCTTCCAGAATCTAGCCTTCCGGCTAGTCCATTTCCAAAATGTAGAGATTCAGGTTTATTCTCTTTAAAAATCCTTCCTTCCCTTTTAGGTTAAAGGATAAACCTGATGCCTCCTGCTAACGGGGTATTTCTTTCCTACCTTCCCCCGTTTAGGATAAGGGGACAAAATCCTGAAAGTCGACCACATGAAACTAAAACTATGATGGTCCATTAATTTTCACCACAGAATCTATATTTTCTAAAAAATTCACTTTGTTTAGCTCATCTTTACAACCCAGTCCTCGCACTAGGGTATTTCTTAAAATCTGCAATCATATATTGAGCTCATTTGGAGAATCTGATCCTCGCACCAATAACTTTATACATTCGGTCTTCTGATCAAATACCTTCCTTTTGCAAAATTCAAGTTCTGACTTGAACTTCCCAAGATTTGATATTTTCAAAAGATCCGGGATCTCGCTGGTCATGTATTTTCCCAAAAGGATCCAACACTCGTTGGTCATGTCTATCAAAAGATCCAGCATCTCGCTGGTCATGTATTTCCAAAAAGATCCAACACCAGTTGGTCATGTATTTCCAAAGGATCCAGCATCTCGTTGGTCATGTATTTCCAAAGGATCCAGCATCTCGCTGGTCATGTATTTCCAAAAAGATCCGACACTCGTTGGTCATGTATTTCCAAAAGATCCAGCTTCCATTGGTCGTGTATTTCAAAAGATCAAACCCTTAGGGTGCTACTCCTCAATTCTATCATTTCCAAACCTTCAAGATCTCTAAATCTCTCAATTCTATCAGTTTCCCAACCTCTGGTGGCAATATCTTCAAAATCTCATCATTTTTCTCAACCCTCGGGTTATAATCTCCCAAATTCAATCACTTTCAAACCATTAGATTAAAATCCTTCATTTTCAAGAAATCCAGTTTTTATAATTGGTCGGGATTTGAAATCCAGTTTTTATAACTGGTCGGGATTTGAAATCCAGTTTTTATAACTGGTCGGGATTTGAAATCCAGTTTTTATAACTGATCGGGATTTGAAATCCAGTTTTTTATAACTGGTCGGGATTTGAAATCCAGATTTTATAACTTGTCGGGATTTGAAATCCAGTTTTTATAACTGGTCGGGATTTGAAATCCAGTTTTCATAACTGGTCAGGATTTTAAATCCAATTTTTATAACTGGTCGGGATTTGAAATCCAGTATTTTTCACTGGTCAGGATTTGAAATCTAGTTTTCATAACTGGTCGGGATTTGAAATCCAATATTTTATAACTGGTCGGGATTTGAAATCCAGTTTTTATAACTGGTTGGGATTTGAAATCCAGTTTTCATAACCGGTCAGGATTTGAAATCCAGTTTTTATAACTGGTCGGGATTTGAAATCCAGTATTTTTCACTGGTCGGGATTTAAAATCTAGTTTTCATAACTGGTCGGGATTTGAAATCCAGTTTTTATAACTGGTCGGGATTTGAAATCCAGTTTTTATAACTGGTCGGGATTTGAAATCCAGTATTTTTCACTGGTCGGGATTTGAAATCCAGTTTTCATAACAGGTCGGGATTTGAAATCCAGTTTTTATAACTGGTCGGGATTTGAAATCCAGTATTTTTCACTGGTCGGGATTTGAAATCCAGTTTTTATAACTGGTCGGGATTTGAAGTCCAGTTTTTATAACTGGTCGGAATTTGAAATCCAGTTTTTTTATAACTGGTCGGGATTTGAAATCCAGTTTTTTTATAACTGGTCGGGATTTGAAATCCAGTATTTTTCACTGGTCGGGATTTGAAATCCAGTTTTTATAACCGGTCGGGATTTGAAATCTAGTTTTTTTATAACTGGTCGGGATTTGAAATCCAGTTTTTTTATAACTGGTCGGGATTTGAAATCCAGTATTTTTCATTGGTCGGGATTTGAAATCCAGTTTTTTATAACTGGTCGAGATTTGAAATCCAGTTTTTTATAACTGGTCGGGATTTGAAATTCAGTTTTTATAACTGGTCGGGATTTGAAATCCAGTTTTTATAACTGGTCGGGATTTTCAAAACCTAAAAAGTCAAGCGTTTCGAAATCTGATTTTTATAAACATTCTCCCTAAGATTCCAACTCAAGATCTCATCAAAATCTATATTGAGTGATTATTTCACAAAGAATTCATGAAAACTCTGCCAATTTGCTAAAAGCATTTGTTGATTCTAAAAATCTGATTTCATAAAAGAATTTCCTCAGATTACCTCTAGTATTCTCTCCAAAAAGGTGAAACTTTCTGTGAAAAAGGGATAAAATTCAAATTTTTTTCCTGTTGATCAAACAAAAGGATGAAAGAAATACCCTTGATATGATTAATGACACAAATATTCAATGATGTTGAAAAGCCAGAAGCGAATTGATATTGATCTTGGCTATGGCGCATGTTTAAAAATGACTTTCTGGCAATCAGGCAGTAGAAATATCTCGAGCTATAGAAAGAATCCACTCAACCCATATTTTCTCATTCGTTTAAAGTTGCAATCAAATATCCGCAAAAGGGATCCCTCAACTGTCGTCAAAATGAAGACGAATATGCGAGCAGACCCCCAGGGCCAAAGAAGATTTGGATCATCTCCGAGATGAAGGAGTTTGTGAAGGATCATTCCAGAGAAAGTTCAGATCACCGTCAAGATGAAGGCGAGTGTGATGAACCTACCGACAAACCCTAAAAGATATTTGATTTCTGCTATCATCTAAAGACCTTTTGAGCCAATATCATATATAATCCTTGAGAAAAAGAAGGATCAGAGCATCTCCAAGATAAAAGAGTTTGTGATGTACCCTTCCCTGAAAAAAAGAGAAAAAAGTCAGGACCCATCCAAATGAAGGATGATGTAAAAGCCCGAAAAGCCCAATGACTCAAAAAGAGTGCAAAAAGATCATCATGGGAAAACACTCAGATATCAAACTGCCAAAGTTGCCAAAAGTCATCTTTTCTCATGCAAAATTCTTTTATCAATATCTCTTCATTTCCTGCTTTTATGAAATTAAGAATATTTCTTCTATTCTCATATCAAGGAAATAGATAGCTTCCTTGAAGAAAATCATCAGCGCTAAATTTTTGAATTTGACTCTTAAGACCAAGAAGTTAACCTCGTTGGGGGAAATACTCTAGGTAAAAGAGAGAATATCTTTTGCACATACGTACACATTTTCGAGCGTTTGAATCAACTATAATTTTATCTTATTGTCAAAATTTTCTAGCTATTCCAAGAATGAAATAAACATTCAATATCCATTTTGATGCAACCTAGAGTTGTTTATATTTCCCAAAAGAGTTGCCTCTGAAGAAAGTATCTCTTCCTGTCGCATCACAGTTTTTTTTCATTAAAGAATTATGTATGGACGCCCCATTTTCTTCCCCCGTTCCAAAGCTTTAGGGAACCCTATATTTTCTCCTTTCGCAAAAACCCCTTTCGGATTTGTTCGTCCAAATTCTGAAGATCCCTTCGTGCTTTTTCCATTTTTGAGAAACCTGTATGGTAGATTTCCCCCACTCCGGATAAGGGTCAAGCCTAAACCTTCTGCGAAAGATCATTTGATTTCAAAAGCTATTTTAGTCTCAGCAATGAGACACCCAATTTCTTCCCTTTTTCAAAGCTTTAGGGAACCCTATATTCCCTCCTTTCGCAAAAAAACCCCTTTCGGATTTGTTCGTTCAAATTCTGAAGGTCCCATCGTGCTTTCTCCATTTTGAGAAACCTGTATGGTAGATTTCTCCCACTCAGGATAAGGGTCAAACCTGAACCTTCTGCGAAAGATCATTTGATTTCAAAAGCTATTTTAGTATCAGCAACGCGACACCCCATTTCTTCCCCCTTTTCAAAAGCTTTAGGGAACCCAATATTTCTCCTTTCGCAAAAACCCCTTTCGGATTTGTTCGTCCAAACTCCGAAGGTCCCATTATGGTTTCTTCATTTGAGAAACCCATATGGTAGATTTCCTATTCAGACTAAGAGTTAACCCGAAACCTCGCTTCGCGAGGTATTTTCCTTTCAGGCTTGGGTTAAACCTGAGACTCATTCCAACGAGATTCCTCGTTCTAACGAGATGTTTCCTTCCAATCCCATCATGGCTCTTCCCATCAAGGAATCCATGCTTTGTATATGCATCCAAGGTAGGATCCTACTTGAGCTTCATTTCACGAGACATTCTCCAAAAATATCCCATCAAAGTTCTCATATATTCCTTTCCTCATATAATTAATCCTGACATATCTTCGTCCCATCCAGGTTAAGGGCTAAACCTGAATCATTCCAAAAAGAGTATCTTGTCTCACCCATGAGACCTGATCAAAATTCTCATTTCCCACCATTTCAGAATTTTCACCCAAAGTCCCATCATGATTTCCTCATTTCTATTATTTGATTACTTCATCTTCGAGGATTTCGTCTCCCAAAAACCATTCAGGATAAGGTTCTAACCCTGAGAAGCCATATTTTCAAAATTAATTCTTCCACACCCAGTTCAGATCTGCTGACTGGGGCACTTTCAAAATTTGGAGTGTTATCTTTGCCACTAAGCTCGACTTTCAACTGGCTTAGTAGCAAAGAGGGGCATCTGTGAACACCCCAATTTTTTTTAAAAACTTTGTAAACAATCCATGTTTGCCCCTAAAACCCCTTTTTCGAGAAAAATTTCAAAAATAAAAGCTTGAATTCTCAGAAAACCCCTCTTTTGTAAATATTTCTCGAAAATTTCCAAAAATAGTTTAACCTCTCATTTTCCCTAGTTCTAGAGTTTTTATCCTTAAAAATACAAAAAAAAATGTAGAAGATTTCAAGAAAGGAACAAAAAAAAGAATATATATATATATAGGAAAACCAAAAAGAAAATACAAAAAAAATATATCTTAAAACCACCTTTTGAAAAATCACCCTTTTGAAAAAATATACCTTTTTTTGAAAAAATCCAATAAAAGAGTCTCATCTCGGAAAATTTTAAAATTGAAGGGTTTATTTTGAAGAACAGAGGAAAACCCTAAAAAGGGGAGCTCTCTCTCTCTCTCTCTCTCTCTCTCTCTCTCTCTCGGATCCTCTCCCTTTCGGCCTCCATTCTCAAAAAACCTCCAGCCACCCGATCACCATCTCGCTCGATCCTTCTCCTTCTCCACCTTCCATCACCAGCGACCGTCACCTTCGCCCTTCATCCTCAACTCCCTACCCTTCCCGAACCATCGTCCCCTCTCTTTAAGAAGGGCACGATGAGGAAACCCTGATCCATCGCTCTTCACCCCGGCACCTTCTTCAACTTCTCGACCGCGCTTCACCCTACCATTGCTTTTCTTTTTTTGTGTACATCTTCCTCATCCTTTGTCTCTAATCCTCCTCTTCCTTCCCCTGTCGGCTGAAGCAAGAGGCTACCTATGACTTCGAGATCTCGGCAGGAGCAAGTATCGCACCCCTCTTTCACGAAGAAGTGAAAACCCCTCTCCTGCTTCGATTGACGATTGGAATGAAGCTGTAAGAAGGAAAAAGAAGGGAAACTCCATTTTGCAGAGGTTCCAAGCAAACCAAAGGAGTATCTAGAATCATCCAGAGGAAGCACCGCCCGATTGATCGAACCATGGGTAAATTTCTTTACTCCTTCCTTTCCATTTTCCTATTTTCTCTATCGTTATCAGATTTTCTCCTCGTTTCCTCTTGGTTTTTGTCAAAGTTTTTGAAATTTCCTCCATTAGTTAAGCCACAAGCCTCGTACACAACACCAATCTGCATATAGCATTTTTAGTTTGTGTTTGGCAATAACAATGGAGCTGATTGGCTCCAACATTCCTTTCTCCTTTTTTTTTTCTTATCTTTCTTTCTCTCTCTCTCTTGCCATTTACCTCTGAATCTTTCTAATTTTCACAAGTTTGAATATTCGTTTACATTTGGTTCTTAGCTTTTACGATTAATCGTCCGATATGCACCATTTCATGTTTATGGTTTCAGACCCCTTAACATTCATTCTGACTATTGTTCTGCATTTTAATTTATTTTTTTTTCTTATTTTATTAGCACTGGATCCCCCTTTTGTGTTATATCACAACTTCCTTTGTCTTCGAATTTACCTGGTTTTCACTAAATTTCACATGATGCTTCTTGGTTTACATTCATCGTATGTCGTTAGTTAATCATTTCTTATTTTTCGCCTTGAATCTCTATGTTGCCTATATATTTCATGATGTATTTTTGTAATTCGTCTCTGCAATTTCTGAAAATACATACCTAATTCACAAGTTGAAGACATCAATCCCTTCCGTGGTGGATATTTTCCTGAGATTATGCTTCCACAAAATGGTAGTTCAAAGGGATGATCCCTCTTAACGATCTATGTTCCCTGGAGTTATATCCCTGCAATTTCCCTATAAATTCATACTTATGCTCTGTTATGATAGAAATATGTAATCTCATCCTTTGATCATGTTGCGCACCTTACCTAATAATTACTTTTATTATGTCTTGTATCTTAGGTCATATTTTCATTCAGCATTTTCTGGTAGATCAATTACTACAACTTTCTATCTTTTAAATAAATGCTTGTTGTTTGAGCCTGATTGATTGCAGAAAACTCTGAGCGATCAAAATCTCGATCTGATCGACATCGTCCCCATTTTCTGATGATGGAATCTGGCTATTGTTTGGAATATTCAATCGATGATGTTGTTGTTTGTTGCTGATTTATTGTTTCCGATCAAAAAAATCTGCAAAGTGAAATTGTTTGAAGTTGTCACTGTTTTTCGGTAGAGGATGTCTGCTGTTTGAAACTCCAGTGGACTCCGACCTAATGTTTACTTTTCCAGTGAAAACTGATTCGACCGGATGCTTAAATTCGAGGTGAATGTCAAGGTCTATTGATTTTTGAAACAGTGATTATTGTTTCCTAGCCAGTTTTGATTTCAAAACTGATCTCTCGTCAACTGTAATCGATTTCCGAATATTGCATTCCTGAGCTTTGATCGATTCCTGAGTACTTTCAATAATCCCCAATTATAAGAGTACTCTTGACAAAAGAAAAGTTCATAGTCCAGTTCGTTGAGTTGATTATACTTTATCGGAAAACTAGTTATTCCGAGGTAACTGTTAGCCTGTGGCTTTCATTGTGCCTCCAGTTGCTTGCAACATTTGTAATATCGTGCATTGCTATAATGGTTGTCCTTGGTCATTGTGGTGGTATTCCTTTTTTATTTAGGCACTCCGAAGCTGGTAAGCCTCTCATATGCTGCTCTATTTGTAACTCTGCTGAGCAGCTACTTGGCTAGTTTTACAGAAATAGAACAGGAGATGGTTTTAGTTGAAAGGATAATTCTGTACATGAATGTTGCAGAGAAAGTCCACAGTGGCATAATAATCAGTGCAGGAAATCAGGTTGGAATTGTTGGAAGAACCGGCACTGGTAAATCTAGTGTGCTGAATGCTCTATCCTATCTGTGAGGAGCGCATCTTATTGGATGGTGCAGAATTAGCTTATGTGGCTTTTCGCTGCCTGGCACGGATGGCCAGAATTGTGATGAAGATGGCATCAACAATGATGACTCTCAGCAGCTTGACTGTGAGAGAAATTCCAGACATCTGCAAAAGAAGGCTAAAAGGGGTTTCGGTTCCTAATTACTCCCCAAAATCATATGACTCAAACATTAGGAGCCATTTCGCTCCTTGGTTATTAAAGTATCCTAACATATTAAAATTGTGCAGGTTCATGATACTGCTTAGAAGCGCCTTTTGGAGATGATCAAGCTATAACTTCTAAAAGGGAGGTGGAGATAAACCTCAGCTCATGTGTGACACAGGCTCACCACTATGTTCCAGCGCAAGTAAAGAGATTTCATATCAGACTCAATAAGGAAATAGTGGATGGTGAGATGTAAAGTCAAGTTGAAGTTCGTATTATGAAGATACTTAGTCTGTGAAAGGTCAGTAGCCAAGTGCTCCTCTTTACTTGAATTTCTAAAAGAGGTGAGGATCATTTATCTGCTCTGTACTTCTAGGACATGAGGTATGTGCCTGACATTCAAAATTTTACTTCCCCCATTTCCTGTGTCAATTCCTTGTATTTAGTCCACCCAGTAGTCCAAACACACATACACTTGCATGTTTTCTCTTCTGCAGATTATACTGTTTATCGCACTTTGCACTCCATCTGTGCATCCCAAACCAGCATCACACACCAACATCTCTGTATTTGAATTACTGCACATTAATATAATATCCTGCTGCAATGCTTTAGTTCACCCTATATGTACAAGCATTTCATGGCATTTTCAATTTTATATCTGATATTCACAGAACCATTAATCTCCCTGAATTTGTATCTCCTATGTCACGGTTGTTGCATACAGCCAACTCATTGCATAATGAATAGTTACTTCAGGAAATCCAGTTGCAGAAATTGATCTGTCAGTTGATCTCATGGTGTTTTTGTGTCATCAATTGATACGATCAACTTATTTCAACCGGCTTGCTGAAACTATGCAGACCTGTGGCATCGAGTTGATTGAATTAACTTGTATATTTGATCTTTGAGTTATGTAATCAATTCAATTTACTGGTTAAGTAACTAAGTTAGGGAACCTACTATATTTTCACAATGGTTCTCAATGAACCACTGTGTCCCCTTTTCTTCTATGATAGTTTATTAAGAACTACCATAGTCGCTGCGTATTCACAGTGGTTCACCGCTAACCACCGTGGTCTCCTTCCTTTATAGTAGTTCATCAGGGACTACTACAGTAGTCATCTTTTGCAATGATTCACAAAGAATCCCTGCAACCCTGCTTTATTATAAGTAGTTCATCGAAAACTACTATAATAGTTTTTCCTTTCATAAGTGGTTCACAATGAATCACTGTGTCCCTTCTTTTCTATGGTGGGTCATCAGGAACTATCAGATTTCAGGTTGATTCATCTTGGACCATCCTGGCTCTTGGCTTCACCCATTGTATACAACTTTCTCATTCAGTATGAGCATAGCATCTTGCCTTGGGATTAATACAATCACATGCAATCTAGCTTTCAAGAAAATATTTTCTTCTATAAATATGCTAACTCATTTCTTTGCAGGGAAGTCATGAAAAACTTGTATTGCTTCCTTAGATTATAGATTTTATTACTTCAAAATTTTGTTTCAAGGATTGTAACAACTTAGATATTAAGGAAAAATTTACATTTCTTGTCTTAGATAGAATGAATGAGCATTGTAAATATCATAAAGTGCTTATTTTCATGCTTTTGCCTTTATTTCTCAAAATCTCACAATGGTGAAACACGAATGGCACGTGCACCATTTTATAAGAGGTAATTAATACTAAGTTGATGATTTACATCAATGGCCATAGTCAGGATGTAAACAAAACTTAGGATTTTTATCTTTTATAAAATAACATTGGATCCACACTGGATCTTCTTCAAAAATCATCATATTTTCAAATATTTCCTTCTTTTATTTTGAGTTTAACTTAAAATTGGCTCAAAATATATACCAATGGCCATAGTCAAGGTATATTGAGAGTTAATTTCATTTTAAACTCTATAAAAGCACAAAAATATGTTTTATTCTTCACCTGAATTTAAATATAGATTATCATATAATACATTCAATGACCATAGTCAAGGATGTATTATATTTTCAATCTTATTCTAATTCATTTAAAGAGTGGAATAGCTTTTCAAAAATCCAATTTCGAATTCTTTTAATTCATTCATCATTTAAGATAGAGCAACATCATATTTTCAAAATTCTTTTCCAAAATCCAAGTAATCTCAAATGTCTTTCTTCAATCTTTATTTTAATTCATTCTTATTTCAAAGATTCAAAATTCAATTTCAAAGTCCAATTTGACTTTGAAATTTCAAAATTCAAACTTTATATTTTTTATTCATTCCAAATTCAAGCTCCAAATTCAAAGTCCAATTTGACTTTGAAATTCATTTATATATTCAAAATTCAAATTCTCAAATCAATTTTGAAATTCTAAATCCAAAAGTTAGAACCCAATCTCATCTTAGATTCCAGATCTTGGATCCAATTCCACCTTTAGGATCCAGAACCCAATTCTACTTTGGATCTCAGATTCAGATCCAAAACCCATTCTAGGATCCAGATTCCCAAGTATAAATCTCCACTTTGGATCTCAGATTACAGATCCAAATTCCACCTTTAGGATCCATAACCCAATTTTACTTTGGAACTCAAATTCAGATCCAAAACCCATTCTAGGATCCAGATTCCCAAGTATAAATCTCCACTTTGGATCTCAGATTACAGATCCAAATTCCATTCAGGATCCAAAACCAATTCTACTTTGGATCTCAGACTTCAGATCCAATCCTATTTTTAGGATCCAGAATCCAATTTCACTGTGGATCTCGGACTTCAGATCCAATTCTATTTTTGGATCTAGGATCCAATCTCGTCTTACATCTCAGATTTCAGATCCAATGCCATTCTAGGATCCAGAATTCAATTCTACATTGGATCTCAGATTATAGATCCAAAATCCATTTTAGGATCCAGATTCCAATTCTACTTTGGATCTCAAACTTCAGATCCAATGCCATTCTAGGATCTAGTATTCAATTCTACATTGGATCTCAGATTATAGATCCAAAATCCATTTTAGGATCCAGATTCTAATTCTACTTTGGATCTTAGACTTCAGATCCAATGCCATTCTAGGATCCAGATTCCAATTCTACTTTGGATCTCAGACTTCAGATCCAAATCCATTTTAGGATCCAAAACTCAATCTCATCTTGGATCTCAGATCTTAGATCAAATTCCATTTAAAAACCTGAATCCAATTTCATCTTGGATCCCAGAATTCAGATCCAATTCCCACTTCGGATTCTAAATCCATAATTTGATTTTTAAATCTCAACTCTAATTTAGAATCCATACTTTGAATTCAAATTCCATTCTGAATTTCAGATTTCAAGTCAACTTCTATTCTCAAGTTCCAATTCTTAAAACCAATTCAATTTCATCCCAAATTTTAAATCCAATTCCCATTTAGGATTCTAAATCCAGAATTCAATTTCCTCCTGAAATTCAACTCTATTTAGAATCCAGACTTTGGATTCATATTCCATCTTGAATTCCAATTTTCAAATCAATTCTATTTTTCCCACATTTCATTTTGATTTCAAACTTCAAAGATAGAATTCAATTCCATTCCAAATATTCATCCAATTTCAAACTTCCAATTCAAAGTCCATTTATGACTTTGAAATTTCCTTTCTTCTCTTTTTCTTTTATCTGAGTTTCAAGATCATTTCTCTCAAAATCCAAATTTATTTTCCCAAGCTCTTGATTATTCCAAAAACTTAGAACTTTAAATCTTAAGTTCTAAGTTAGAAACCATCTCTTCACTCTATCATCAGATTCATTTCAGGAACACTTGGAAAATTTCAAATCATTTTTTCAAAAGAGCATACATCCTTGCATTTGCACAAGCATGATTCTTTGTGCATTTAAGACTTAGAATAAATCCTTAGATAATTTCTTAAAGCAAAGCAAAAGGCATGAATTCGACCCTTGGTTCGATTACCCCTGGTAAAGGTGCCAAGAACGGTCGAACCTCGTACCGACGAGCGGATCCCGTCTCCCAATTTTCCCCCAAATATTTCAAAACGGAGGCGAGTTATTTTCTCAAATATTTTCAAATTAAGGTCAAGTGAGACCCCGCAAAAGAGTTCCTCTTCTCTTCTTTTCTTTTCTTTTCTTTTCTCTTCTCTCTTCTTTTCTTTCCTTTTATTTTTCTCCCTTCAAAAAGGAGGAAAATAGAGGTTAGAAAAGGAAAAGAAAAGGAAGAGAGAGAATATTACGAGAGAAAAAATTTTGCGATGATCACAGGAACCCATTATGTAGAATAATCTAAAAGAAACCAAAGCAAAAATATATAAAAATAATTATAGTTATTTTAATTAAAATTACAAACTACAACAATTTTGTCCTTTCACTAAAAGTTTTAATATGTATCATCATCCAACTCTTTTGGTGAATTCATAACCAAACTAAAACAATAAACAAATAAATAGTAATTAATTAGTTCTCTTGTACCCAACTAATTAATTTTCTGCTTTCCATAAAATTAATGTACGTAATTAGGTAAATAATAATAATTACCAAGTCATAATGCAATTAATTAAATTTTTAAAATTTTATATTATTAAAAATTAATAAGTAGCTCAAACTTGTCGAACCCTGGTAATTTGTGGGCCGACCTAGACCTAGCCCACTTATATAACAAGCCGAGTTTCAACCCAGTAGCTAACGAACCCAGGCCTAAAACCTTGACCCAAACACGACCCATGGCAGGCCGGATCAGTTTGGCTTATCAGGCCGCCTAACCCATTGCCCAACCCTAGGTGTTGGGTGTTGCCCTGAGATCCTTATTTGACCTTTTCATGAAAAGTTTAGCCCATATTTAAAATTTTATAAAAGTGTAGCAGTGTTTGGAATTAGGGGCAAAAGCTTGAACCATAAATACAACTTTTCCTTTTTATTTATTTATTTATAGATACATTGAATTATGTCCAAGTGCATGTTAGTGACAATTATTATCTACTTTGTGTCGTGAAGATCATTAAACAATTAAATATGATCAAAACCAGCCTTAAAACCCAAGAATGGAGCTTGACTTTAATCTTATACACTTCTCTCATCACCTTCTCGTCTAAACAACTGCGAATTGATTAGGTCAAAATTAATCAATAGTTGAGCATGATTGACACTTCATCGAAGCTAGGCATTGATGGTGGGTGAGATTGGCATGAAAACCTAACAGTGGGAATGATGACATGGAAGTCGGCGATTCGAAGCCCCACTGAACGGTGGTTGTAACTATAACGGTCCTAAGGTAGCAAAATTCCTTGTTCGGTAAGTTTAATCTTGCAAGAAAGGCGGAGAGAGGCTTAGTGAAATAGACATGTTTGTAAAGATCCAGAGTACTTGCACTTGGACAAAAAGAACCTACGAAGCAAAGCCTCAACAATGATCAAGGACCAACTTCATTAGGCATGGCATGACAAAGAAAATAAGAGATTCTTTGAGATTAGAACAATGAGATAGTTCAAGGATCTTCAACATTTTGAAACCCTGAAGAGCCTGCTCATTCATCACTTATTGGATCCTGTCACTGCCAGATAAGTTGAGGATAACAAATTTGTTGTAGCCATCAAACCGGAGGCACTTAAAGGGGCTGTCTCTATTCCAACCATTTCAACTTAGGCAGGCGTGGAAATTTAACATCCCCATTGGACTTAGCTTGATTTTTTCTTTTTTCATAATAATCAGACTCGTCACGATTGACATGCAATACTCTCAATTCATGCATTTCAACAATAGCCTCACGACTCATTTGGGTCTCGTTTTGCTGTTCTTGCTTGAGAACAATACCTTTGACATGTTCATTCCTCACTCCCTGAAGAAGATAAAACAAACAAAAGCAATTAAACTCAGCATTTTAAAACAATCATGACTCACGGCTCTTTATGGGCATGTGCATGATAAAGATACTAAATACTCATGTGACTGCTGAAAACATGACGATCATATAACAACTAAGAGATTCATTATTGACATTTAAATAGGTATTGTCAAATTGATTATTGACAATTAGTTGACAGTCACTTAACCAATATGTACCCACTAATAAACTTGAGTTGGTGATGTAGCAAAGTAGAATTGGAAGAGAACAACTGTCTTTTTGTAGTGTACTGAACTTTGCAAATTCCCTAATTTTGACCAATTTGGAATTGATTTTAAGAAACTTTAATTCAAAATAAGGTCTCAGAGTATGAAAAAAAGGTAGTTAATCATTTTGGAGCAAATCTGACTCTCAAAACTTACTATATATTGTTTACAGTCTTAGAGTAGAAATCATTGTCGGTAATCCGTGAATGACACTTTTTATATAACCACCAACTACCTAAGACATTGAAAAGTCCTTAAAAAAGAGTGTTGTTGCAAGCAGCGTTATTGAAAGAGCAACATAGTGTCATTGCCGAAAGAGAAGGGTTAGCTACCAATTACTAGAGGCAATTATCATAATTTGTTATGACGAGTTCCTGGAATATTGAAAAGTTAAAAAAGAGTGCAGCTATTTTTTTTCCTTTTTGAAAAACCTAATGAAGAAAAGTGCTAATTTTTAATATTCTAAGTTATGTTTTGCAAATCAGATCCTCCTGCATCAATTGCTTAGTCTTATCAAGAAGTTTCAACAGGCTTATCGACTAGGGATGGACCAGATATGCTAGTTTTGATAAGCCTGTCAGCTTAGGGTCCAACTCAATCGACTAGATGCATGAGGTATGTTCAGATTCGAATCCTCGGATGCTTATGATATCTGAGTTTCAACTTGATTAACTTGAATGCCACCAACTAGCCAGCTGCCCTAAAATCTGCGTCCTTTTCTCAATAAAGATATTTGTCAGTTGATTTAGTGGAATATATAATTTCAATGTTTTTATTGCAGCCAGTTGATCATAATTAAGTTTCTGAAAGTTCAGGTTGGTACATCGCTGCTATTCAGTTTGTTTGGGTCCTATTGGACTTTTACATGAGATGTGATGACTGATGAAATGAAATGACTCATTTTGGATGTAAATGTCCCACTGCCACTTGACCTTATCTTGGCATAAATGGACCGCCCTATCTAGACAAGTTGCTTTTCTTCTTTAGATAGATCACCACACTCAGGCTCACTGTGATTGGATCTGGATTAGATTTTATGTTTAAATCTGGTCCCATGGCCTGATTAAACAATGCATAATTAAGTCATTTAAACAAACCAAGTTCTTCATGGCTCGACTTGGTCCGACCAAAGCCCGATTGTAGCTGAGTCGGGCCCTTATCTGGCCATAATTGGGCTGGCCCTGCCCGTACCGATGTCCAGCCCTATCCAAGACAAAAACCCAATCCAAGTTGAATCCAATTGTCTTATTCATTATATTAAAATTGACATATCTGGCTCAGGTTTGATAAATGAGAAGCGGTTAACAAACCTATTAACTAATCTCATTAGTGGTAGGTTAACATGAGAGCATGAATTTGCAGTGATACAAAAATTGGCATTCATAAGTACACCCAATGTTGAGAAAAAACATCAAACTGGCTTTCCCACAAGTGTGAATCGATGGAGGCAATACAATGATGATAGTGAAAAGAAAATAAACCAACAACGAAAACAAAAACAACACACAAATTTATGTGGTTCCCTCTCAAGTTGAGGTATGTCCACGGCGACCATAGATCAACGCCTTCCACTATTTTCAAACAGAGATTACAAAGTGGCCAAAAGGCATAAGCCTTAAGAACTAGCCTCACAAAGCTGTCCTGAAAGAAGTGTAGCAATACTTCTTGCTTTTGTTCTCTTCATACCTGTGAACACCCCAAATTTTTCAAAGTTTTGTAAAAATGACCCTTTTGCCCTTGGTCCCATTTTCTAAGAAAACCAAAGCTAAATTTCAATCGTTCTTTAAATTTTCTGGGTTGAATTCCATATTGATATACTCAAATTCAATTTCAGAACCAAACCCAGTGTTTTAAACCTAAATCTGAGCCTCGTTGTCCGATTTTCAAAGTAAAATTACAAAAATACCCAAAATGGTTTTGAATGGCTTGGGCAGTTCATTCGGCGCTTTGTTGGATCCCCAACTCTGTATTTCTCAATTCAAGGCTTTAAAACCTCGAATATTTTCTCTAAATCTGGATATAAACCCACTTTCTGAAGAAATTTTCTCAAAACAACTTTTAAATCTCAGAAAAATTCCCTTTTGTAAATATTTTTGCAAAAACACAAAAAAATTAGTTTTAATCTTTGTTTTCTCGCAAATCTTAGGATTTTTTTTTATCTAAAAATACAAAAATTTAAACTTTTTAAGTCAATTTTGCTAAAAAAATCATTTTTTAGCCTTCTTTTGGAAAAACAGAAAAAATCACAAACAAAAGCTTAGAAAACCCTCAACCGCACTCTTTCCCTTTCTCTGCTCCACCGAAACCCTATCTCTCCCTGGCAGACTCTCGGCCTCCCCTCCATCGCACGCCCTCTTCTCCATTAACCACCCATCCTCCGAACCCCCTTTCATCGCCCTTCATCCTCAACTGCCTACCCTTCCCGAACCATTGTCCCCTCTCTTTAAGAAGGGCACGATGAGAAAACCCTAAGATCATCACCTTCACCCCTCCATCTCGACATTTCTTCTTCCTCTACTTCTTTCTTCTTCCCCTCTCCCCTTCTTCTTCTTCTTTGCTTCTGATCCCTTTGGTTTTCTCCCACTTGACTGAAGGAAGTTGATCACCCTTAAGCAAGCTAAGGTAAGTATTCTTTCTCGTTTTGTTTTCTGCTTTTTTTGTTTACTCACTTTAAGTCCCGTTAACACACCTCACCCCTTGTAAACCCGATTTGCAGACAGCAACATCGGTTTATACAGTGCAAAATCAACGGAATACACCTATTCCAACAAATTTTTTTCCCTATTTTTACTTTTCTTTCTTTTGATCAGTGAGTTTCAATGGTTTTATACATGTCGATTCCCTAATTTTCTTAGATCATGATTTCAATCCATGTCTTGTTTATTTGGTTTTCTTATTTATGTTTCTCTTTCATTCTTTTTTTTTTCTTCTTTTTGTTCCGTTCTGATAATTGACTTATACTTTGCTCATTTGTTAATTTTTTTTTGAATTCTTGATGCATCTACCATATTATCCCTCATCCACCTATATTGAGTGTATGCCATATGTAAGATGTCTATATCTATATATATACATATATATGTATGAATGTATGAATGTATATATATATATACATGTATATATGTACATATATATATATATATATATATATATATATATATACTCGTATGTATATATAGGCATATAGGTATGTATATCATTCTCCATCCTTTCCATCATTTATATCTTAGTATATGAATACTTTCTTAGATATCCATATGATATATGCCATTTTTCTATTTTCATGCTAACCAAGTGTTTTGCAGGGGAATATGTGAAAAAGTCGAATTGGAAGCAGTTGATATTTTTTTTTAGTTTCAATGTTGTAATAAGTTAGGACTTAAATGAGAATCTACATTTCCTGCTTTAGGTAGAATGAATGAGCATCGTAAACATCATGAATTACTCGTTTTCATGCATTTTTGCCTTTATTTCTCAAATTCTCACAAATGGCAACACGAATGGCACGTGCACCATTTCGTAAGAGGTAATTAATCCTAAGTTGATGATTTACATCAATGGCCATAGTCAGGATGTAAACAAGACTTAGTATTTTTATCTTTTATAAAATAACACTGGACCCACACTGGACCCTTTTCAAAAATCATCATATTTTCTTTAAATATTTTCCTCTTTTATCAGAATTTAATTTGAAATTAATTCAATATATATACCAATGGCCATAGTCAGGGTATATTGAGAGTTAATTTCACTTTAAATTCTATAAGAGCACCAAAAATGTATTTTATTCTTCATTTGAATCTAAATGTGGTTATTATATAATATATTCAATGACCATAGTCAGGGATATATCATATCTTCAACCTTATTCTTAATTCATTTAACGAATAGAATAGCTTTTCAAAATCCAATTTCAAAATGATTCAAATTTATTCATCATTTAGGATAGAACTGCATCATATTTTCAAAAATTCCTTCTTCAAAACTCCAAGTGATGTTAATATCTTCTTCAATCAATCTTCAATTCTTCTAAAATCCAATTCATCTTTTTATTTTCAATTCTATTTCATTTTTCAAATCTCAAAGTCCAATTTAACTTTGAGATTTCAAATTCATTTTATATTCAAAAAATTCCAATTCAAATCAGATTTCAAAGTTTAAATTTGACTTTGAAATTTCAAATTCATTTCAAAATTTCCAATTCAAATCAGATTTCAAAGTTCAATTTGACTTTGAAAATTCCAAATTCATTTTATATTCAAAACTCCATTCAAATTCAAAGTTCAATTTAACTTTGAAATTCTTGATTCATTTTTTTCAAATTCCAAGTTCAAGTTTCAAATTCAAAATCCAA